>NC_043007.1:4171140-4208640 GCF_006345805.1 Octopus sinensis | reverse complement strand
ACCGGCCAGTTTCATACACATTAAACATTCGCTCTGGCAAATATTTTTTACTCACAATAATATTATGCAGGATTTCTTTAAATGCAGCTGCACCTTCTCTATCAACACTTGCTGCCTCGCTACTTACCTTTACATTGTGGAAATTATGATGCATTTTGTAAAGCTCAAACCATCCATGACTTGTTACAAAAGTTTGTGTTAGAGGGATTGTGGGCGTGTGTTCTTTCAGCATTTAGTCTGTATAGTTAAAGGGCCGAGCAGCTTTCTGGGTTTTGAATTTGGTCCTTCATCCATGTGACTAAAAAATTTTCCATTTCCTCAATTATCCTAAATCTCTTTTGGTTATGATTAGAGATTTAATGGATACAGATGCCTTCACTGCATCACTGATACGGTACTTATCTTTTAGGATGGTAAAGATCATTGACTGGGACAAATTGAAATAGTGTGCAAGCAGTGAGACAGATTGTCCTCCTTTGTGTTGGGCTGTTATCCCTAAATTTATTTCCAAATTGACTACAGTTTCTTTATTTTTTTTATTACCAACAGGGGACTCAATTTTATGCACATTGAGCACATTTATAGGGTTAGTATTTGGAGTTAATGCACAACCTAAGCAAAAAAAATTAACAGAAAGGCAAAAGCAGAAAAAACAACACAAAACTATGCAGCAAAACAAGAATGAGAAAAGATGCAATGCCAGCAACATTTCTCTGTGTGGAAGGTATCATATTGTATCATACATTCTCATCAGTGTTGGAACATATTAGAATATTTTAAAAAATTATATCATTCTTATCATAACAATAATAACATCAAAATAATAGTATTTCAAATGATTGTAAGTCAGGGCATGTCTATAGGGAGTCTAACCCTTTAGCCTTTAATCTGGCCAAATCCAGCACAAATATTTTGCCTGTTTTATGTCCAAACTGACCAGATTCAAACTCTCACACCTACCCTACAATGTCATTCTAAAAATATACAAATAAGCACCATCCAGATGTGGCCAATGCCAGTGCCGCCTGACTGGCTCCCATGCCAGTGGCACGTAAAAAACACCCACTACACTCTCGGAGTGGCTGGCATTAGAAAGGGCATCTAGCTATATAAACATTGCCAGATCAGATTGGAGCCTGGTGCGGCCTCCTGGTTTGCCAGTCCCAAGTCAAACCGTCCAACCCATGCCAGCATGGAAAACGGACATTAAACAATGATGATGATGATGATGACCATTGAAATGTTGAGGATAAAAAATAATGAGTGATTAATTTGAAACAATGTGAATAAATACACAATACATTTGGGAGAGAAATTTGAGTGTTAAAGGGTTAAAATAGAAGCAAACTAAAAAACAAAAATCCAAAGAGGTTTTGCAAAAAAAGTTATGGGTGGGGATGTTAGTGTTTTTTTGGGTGAATTGTGTTGTGTTTCCTCATATGAAAATAACTCGATTTGCTGTAAATAATGGGTTCTAATTTTGCCACAAGGGCAACAGTTTTATAGGAGGGAATAAGTCGATTACATCAACCCTAGTGTTTCACTGGTACTTAATTTATTGACCTCAAAAAGATGAAAAGCAAAGTCGATCTCAGCAGAATTTGAACTCAGAATGTAGTGATAGGCGAAATACTGCTAAGCATTTCGTCCAGCATGCTAACGATTCTGCCAGCACGCCGCCTTCTTTGCTGTAAGTAATAGTGGTAAACCATTAGCCGAAAATGTGCTTTATTTGCTTCAAAATTATTAATGTAAAAGCATTGTTGGATCGTAGGGTGACATGCCATGCTTGAGGAGACCTATTGGGTCCAGTACATCAACACCAACTTCAATATCAATATCAAATCAAATGGAAATTGTAGTTGTGACCCCCGTGCCAGTAGCACATAAAAAGTACCACCCAAACGTGGTCGATGCCAGTGCTGCTTTGACTGGCTTCCATGCCAGTGGCACACAAAAAGCACCTAGTACACTCTTGGAGTGGCTGGCATTAGGAAGGGCAGCCAGCTGTAGAAACACTGCCACATCAGATTGGGGCCTGGTGCAGCCTCTTGGCTTCCCAGACCCCAGTTGAACTGTCTAACCCATGCCAGCATGGAAAACGGACATTAAACGATGATGATGATGATTAATTGAATTATTTCAGTTATTTCATAAAGGAGTAAAGTGTTTAGGGTGTTGCACTCACAATCAGGAGATTGTGGTTTCGATTCCAGGATTGGGTGGTGCATTGTGTTCTTGAGCAAAACACTTCATCTCCCCTTTGACATTTGACATGTGGTACTCTGTGCACCTGTACAGGTAATGTCAGTTTGATGGCAGGTGTGGGCTAATTGTGCAGCACATACATTTGATCACTACAAACAAGTCATTTGTACAGGCTCTGTTCAGCAAGAAATTGCAGTACCCTCACCTATCATTTGCAACAGAAGAGTCCACGGTGTGGTTACTCAGTTTGCTAGAAATCTCACCCAAATTTCCACAAACATGAACAAAATTAACTAAAAGATAAAAACTAAAATCAATGCAGATAACTCAAAATCCTAAATGTTTAAAACAGATAATGTAAAGAGCGTTTTAAGAAAAGAAAATAATGTCACAATTAGAAATGCTTATTCTAAAATTCTTCCAAATCAACAACGAAATCAGAAAAATAAATTCAACAACTCTATGAAAATTAATGAGTGTGGTTTTTAAAAGATGGAAGGAACAAAGAAATGAATTGATTTAAAGATGGACACAGGAAGTAGACATCACAGTGAATACCAGTTATCATTCAATTTGATTGAAATAAGATAAGAATTACATTGAAGCCTTCAAAATAGACAATAAAAATTACATTTTTATAAAGATGAATTCAAGTTGGAACTATTAAGATTTCATGATATTCACTTTAGACTGAACAGGAAGTTCTTGTAGTTTTGGCTGCATAGAAATATCAAAATATTTAAATTATTTCTTTCTCTGTTGTAATTAGATGTCATTATCAAAAGATCAGCGAACATACACTGTCCTAAAAATGTCAAATACTAGTGGTAATCCTGTTCAACTGCCTGGAGTGATCTGGGTACCTGGCAGTATGAATGTCAGGATAATAGGCAAGCTTTCCCGAAATCTCTGAGCAAAGAGGGTCAACAAATGAGTAGGGTTGGTGGGGTTTAATGAACGCAGTGGAGAAATGGATGAAAGCTGTGGTGAGGAGGTGAGAGGCATAATGGAGATGGAGAAACATCCATTAAGAAGCCTAATTAATCTCAGTTGTTAACTAGTTTATATTAATGCTAAAAATATTTTTCAATCACCTGTATATTCATAGAGGAGTGCATAAGGTGGGGAATAAAAATTTGTGTGTGGGTGTATATGCATGTGTGGGTGTGTGTACACATTTATGTACTCATGCACATATGTATATATATGTAAGGATTAGTGCTAAAAGGGCATCCATCTGTAAAACAATGCCTCTATCATATAAACGTCTAACCCATGCTGGTATGGTAAAACAGAAAATGAACACACACATACACACACGCGCACACACACACACATTATACATACATATTAATATCCATATGCATATGCATTTATGTATATTAATAAACATAACCATAACTTCTTCTTTGCACAAGAGTTTGGTCCCACTGGTGATTTCTACTACTCTGGAAGTTGACCAATACCTTGTGAGTGAAATTTAGCAGAAGGAAACTAGAAGAAGCCTGCCATACATATATATACTATGTGTGTGTGTGGCTGAGTGTATATTCCCCTTGTCGTGGCATGTGCTGATTGCAAACAAAAATGTTACTATTCATGTAAAGTGTCATTCGTTTGCAGTCCTCTCTGAAAGCAAGTCCAGGCTGTTTATTAATTGATAGCCTGGTAGAATTATTACCTTGACTGGAGCATCAGTATTGGTAGGGTTGGTGTCAGGAAAGGCATTCAGCCACAGGGAAACAAAACTGTTTCAGTGAAGTCTCTACCGACCCGTGAAAGCATCGAAAAACAGATGCGAAAATGATGGAGAAAATGATGAGGTGTGGTGGTGTTGGGAGGTGCGTGGGTGTATGCAATGAGCATGCACACACACATACATGCATATGCGCTCATTCACACATATAATTACACATACACATATATGCATACGTATACACACATATGTATATACGCACATGCATAATCTTTAGACACACACACACACACACACACACACACACACAAAATAAGGGTTACACAAAGTGCCGGCTGGTGTTTAGCATATACATTAATTCAATTGATAAAGCAACACTCTGGAAGATGGAAGCTACCATAAGATTCATAAACTGTTTTTATGCTAAATAAAATGAGAATAACAATTCAGCTGTTTAAACCCTGTATACAAATGTTGTAGGCTAAGATCCTGTGGCCCAGTGGGCGGGCGAATGCAAGTGTTTTGTATGGTTAGCGTAACAGAAACTCATGTTGTTAAGTATGAGCTGAATGGCCCCTTGTTTTGTGGGAGGAGTAAACATTTGCTAATTTCAAACTGGATGGAAATAAGTTTCACTTGAATGATATGACTTTTCTGTCCTTAATAAATGTGAAAAAAAAGACGACAGGTAATAAAACGAAAACTGAGTAAGGTATGAGAGGGATATGAAAAGGAAAAGGGATCGAAATTATTACAATAAGTTTTCAATACCAAACTTAACCTAAACAAAACCGAGATGCACATGCTCTCTTAATTACCTCCCTTGCACCAAGTAAACTTCTCACAGCACAATTTTTTTTTTCCTCCCTCAACTCCTGCTTGACTGGAAAATAGCGATGGATTATTGGCGAATATTTTCTAAATTTCATTTGATTTTGTTGTTTTTATCAAGAAGAAATATATTTTTTGTAAATCTCCTTTACAGCTCTCTGTTACTTTCAAATCTAAACTGCTATATATATTTCAGCTGAAACTATGACTTGAGGTGCCAGTCTTCAAAATATCATAACTGCAAGTGATGCTATCACAATCCCAAACTACCAACAATATGCCCACCGCAACACTTTCATCTGCGATATTACCATTTCTACTAATCCATTCAAACTGTTAACAGATTACCCATACTAACGCAACAAATATTTTGTCATCATCATCATCATAATCACAATTATTACATCCACCTTCACTTTGAATAAAAACTTCTTCTATTTATGGTTTCTTCTTTTAAAGATGTTGTCTTCTAATAAAAGAGTTTGATTTATAAAAGAAGCAGCGATGTGAGAAGGAAAACTGAAGAATAAACTAGTCACAACATTGAAATTGTGCAAATATTAAGTTCAGACTGATACCAACATATCAAAAGTATGTAGTGATTAAAATTGTTTCACTAGTGTTTTCCTGTAACATAAACAAAACAAAACAAAAGATTTAAAAAATAAATATGAAAGCTAAAAAATGAAGGATACAAAGGACAGGATACAAGAATCCACAGAAAAATAATAATTAACTCAGATCCTTTGTGTTTTGACTATTTTTATTTGTGATGGATTGGAAGAAATAATAGCATGAGATTGACAGCTACTGATATTTTAACTCAAAGTCTCCCCACAATCATCATCATCATCATCATGATCACCACCATCATCATCACCATCACCATCATCATCATCATCATTTAATGTCCATTTTCTATGCTGGTGTAAGTTGGACATCCTGAGTTCAAATCCCTCACAAGTAGTTTTGTCTTTTCTTCTTACTCAGGTCAATATATATTGGTCATACTCTATATTTCATGTAATTTGTGGTTTTGCTCCTCTATGTGAAATTACTGTTGTTGTCACCATTGTTGCTGTTATCAGTATCATCAGCCTCATTATTATTTGAAAACTGTGATAAATAACACCTGTAATACACCTGTTACACTCAAGTTAAAATCCTGCTGTGGATCTCTTTACCAGTGTTTATAAGATAGGAAGAAGGGCAGTGATTATGACCCTTTTCAAAGCCTTCAAAATGAGGGATCGGAATGGAGGAAATTATCTGAGGAACAGGGATCTGACCAGAAAGCTTATTGTTGTTGTTGTTAAGTAACAAGATGGGTAAGGGTGATTTCACTGTGTCCGTTCTGTGGGTTGGGAGCGGAATTCCATTTTTCCCAGATCCGAAGGACAAGGAGAGGGTCACTGGCCAAAGCGTGGGGGGGGGACATTTGCAGCAGGCGATGGATCTGGGGACAGTCATAGATGACATGCTCCGCCATCTCTTCCCCCACTCAGCACTTTCTGCAGGTTCTGTCTATGGCTCGGTCGATCTTGTAGAGCCAGTACTTGAGGTCCGGGTGATGATCACTTCTAAGTCGGTTGAGTGTTACCTGCTGCTGCCTGGTTAGAGACGAATCAGCGGCTCTGCTCACTTTCTCTCCATGGTCGCCGCAGATCCTCTTGACTCTTTCGTGTTTGAAGGGAGGTGGTTTAAGTGCCCGGTGGATGGCTGCGTTCAAGACTTTGGACCTGGAGATCTACATTTCTAGCAACTTCAAAGGCCACCTCCCAGTGGTGTCGGGTGTCAACAAAGAGCCCTCGACTACAAGACGACCAAAGACAACCAAAGAAAGCTTATGATAGAGTGAACTTGACTGAAAGTACCCAATGGTCAAAGTGGATGACAGCTTAAGTCTATTGCCCCAAAATAAGAATGCTCCCTCCAACTGTCTTCTGCACAGTTTCTGTTGACTCAAAAAGCTTTGGACAATGAGAAGATATGGAAGAAGACACTTCCCTAAGATGCCACAGAGTGAGTTTGAACTCTAAGCCATGTGACTATGAAGCAAACTTCTTAAACACACAGCCATGCCTGTGCCCCTAAATTATTATAAACATGTATAGAAACATCTAAATCAACAAATATTTCCAGAGAATGTTAAAGATTTATATAGCCAAATATTGTAATTTTCTGGAACTTGCCTTTGCCAAATACTCATAGTAACCTGTCAATGTCTTTTCAAAAACAATTGTATATCATTCCGTTTACACCAATTATAGATGAGGTAACAGATACATTTTTTACATACCATGATGTTTTCAACACAATGGCTATGTCAGCATAATTGCCAATTTTTCCCCTCAACTTCTACACAACATTGTACTCATCCCATTGTTGTTTCAATTATTAACACATTATTGTTATTTTTGTCAAATATAATATCAGATTTTTGTTCTTCACTGCCAGTGATACACTTGCATGCTAAAATTCCATCTGGCTTCCATATTGCTATTTCCTGAGATAGACAAGTTCATGAAAGTATAACAGAAATTTTAATGAAAACTAATTTTGGATGTTGTGACACAAAATGTTGTCATGTTTCGAACAATCAACAGAGGCAACATTGTAATACATGCAACAGAAACGATGGGTGTTCTTCTGAGTGTACTCCACGATTATGGTAACTAATCTGCTGCCCTGTTTGAGCTAAATATTTTAATCCAGACCAGAAATAGATTTTTTTTAGAAACAGATATTTGGTGGGCATCACAAAGGCATTAACCATGGAGGGTTAATAATGTTTTAAGTTTTCTATCATGATTGATTGGTGTGCTGTTTGTATTCTTTTCTTCTTTTACTTGTTTGAGTCATTTTGACTGCAGCCATGCTGGAGCACCGCCTTTAGTTGAGCAAATCGACTCCAGGATTTATACTTTGTAAGCCTAGTACTTATTCTATTGGTCTTTTTTGCTAAACTGCTAAGTTACGGGGATGTTAACACACCAACATCGGTTGTCAAGCAGTGTTGAGGGGACAAACATAGATGCACAAACATATACACACATACATATATACAACGTGCTTCTTTCAGTTTCCATCTACCAAAGGCTTTGGTCAGCCCGAGGCAATAGTAGAAGGCACTTGCCCAAGGTGTCATACAGTGAGACTGAACCTGGGACCATGTGGTTGGTAATCAAGCTACTTACCACACAGCCACTCCTTTGGATCTTAGCCATTTGAAATTATATCTTATTTGTTGAGAATATTTTGTAGCTGCACTAATGAGTGATTTTTGCCCATTTTCGCTCTCCAATTCAACAAAAGTTAATAAGGTAAAAAAGATAATGGCTAAGATTAATAATTGCTTTTTTTTTTAAACCATTCTTGATACTTCATTGTTCCTCACCATCTTCTCTTCTTGGAATGTGAAGTAAAATTCATTCCCTGATTTGTTGCATAATGTAAGACATTTTTAGAAGATTTCTAGTGTTGCTGTTACACAGGTTGTTCAAAAAGTCTCTCCACAGTAAGTGTTTTATTGCAAAATAAATATTTATAAGATGGTACAAGACTACAAAAGAATATATTAGACTTTACAAGAGTTTAAAATACTTTATAAGAGGTGTTGAAAAGTGTCGTCCTTCATTTTCAAAACACAAGTTGACTCTTCTACACATGTTCTGAAATACATCTTGGAGAGTCTGACTTTTGGAGAGTCTGACTTTTGGAGAGTCAGGATGAAAAAATTCACTGTGGAGAGACTTTTTGAACACACTGTAGTTTTAAACCACCTGCATTCCACTTCAATATTACAAAACCACACTATTATTCTTAGTACTGGTCTTCTCACCTGGTAAATGAGTTTTTTGAATTTTTTTATTTGTTTTATCCAAATATGTATTCTTATTCTCATAACTTTACACACACACACACACCTGTATACAGTTTTACAATCTTTGA
The DNA here is from genome assembly GCF_006345805.1 of Octopus sinensis. NCBI lineage: Eukaryota > Metazoa > Mollusca > Cephalopoda > Octopoda > Octopodidae > Octopus > Octopus sinensis. The sequence continues at coordinate 4,199,954 of NC_043007.1, read as the reverse complement.
TCGACGTTCAAATACCTACAGGATACAGAATCAATCAGCTTCTGTATTATTTCCCCTACATGGTGTTAGAAATCTTCACACTTATTAATCTACCTCACTACATTGGTAACTTTCTGCATTTGTCATATTCAAAGGCTATGCTGCCGTCTTCATTAAACCGTCCGACAATACCAAAGAGACTTTCAAAAGCTGAACACAATCTGCTACATGCAATTTTAAATCATTCATAACGATACGTGTCCTCTCTCTCCATGTTGTGCTCTAAACTGGCGTTTTTAATTAATCAACTCAAAGGCAACACAAATGGTAAAAAGTGAAAACTGGAAGAGCAACCATCTTGAAATATCCTGGTGAATGATGCTGAAAGAGATAGAAGGCTAAGCAATGCAAAATGGACTGGAAGATGAGGTAACGAAAATTAAAAGTAAGTTACCTGGTAATCTTTTGTTTTGATTTTTGTTTTTATATTGTTGTTACTGTTGGTCTTATATGTGTCTCATATTTTGTGACTTAAAAGTCCCTTCATCAGGGTTTAAAGAACTTGCTTTGGATAAGATTTTTTGATTTTGATTTAAATTTTTTTCAAGTGTATTTGATGAGTTTTTTTTTTTCATTTTCACTTTCCTCGTGAATAACATCAATTGCTAATATTTTGGTGAAACTAGCATAATATAATATAGAAGATAAGAATTACTTGATACTTTTTCATTTCTGTTTTAAAGAAGTTCACAATGCTATCGTCAGATTCAGGAACTTACAGGCTTTTGATGAGCCAATCATCAGAGACAGAAACAAATTCCTTTTCTTTTCTTTTGTACCAATTATTATAATAATTATTATTATTCCTGATAAAGAGTTGAAGCTAAATATTGAAAGATATTTGAGAGAGGAGTATATTCAATTAAATCAACCTGAGTACTCGACTGGTATCTATTTGATAAACTCTGGAAGGAGAAATGGGTAAGGTTGATCTTCAGTAAGATATGAACTCTGAACATAAGGGGCCATAACTAAATACTACAAAGCATTTCGACCAACATTCAAATAATTTTACCAATAAACCATCCTAATAAGAATTGCAATGTTTCAGTCCAAATATGCCTGATGCATGTTCAAACTGGAGAACAAGCAACTCACTGTGTTTTGTCATATAGAATATATCCTGTTTGTTAACAAATGGTGTGTATACACCTAGATCAGCTTGTAGCACCGTCTACCTAGACTGAGAGATGTTAACATTTCGGAGTAGCTGTCTCCTCATCGGTCACAGACACGAGGCAGGTAGTGCTGCCTGCCATCTACTTAGTGTCTGTGACCGATGAGAAGATAACTACTCCGAAATGCTAGTATTTCACAGTCTAGGCAGATGGCATTGCAGGCAGATCTAAGTGCATTCACACCATTTGTCAACAAGCGAGATGTATTCTCCATGACAAAACAACACAGTGAGTAGTTTGTTCCCCAGTTTGAATATGCATCAAGCATATTTGGACTGATAATAATAACATTGCAATTTCACTCATCACTGCTTACCACTCCCCCTCAGTAACCTAATAAGAATGGTTTCAAATTTTGGAACACGGCCACTAATTTTAGAGGGGTGGGTTAATAATAATAATAATTCTTTCTAGTTTTGGAAGATGGCCTTCACTTTTAGGGGAAGAAGATTAACCAATTGCATCACCTCCACTCTTTGGCTGATAAGTTATTTTATCAACCACAAAAGAATGAAAAGCAAAGTTGACCTCATTAAGATTTGAACTCAGAATGTAGAGAGCAGAAGAAATACTGCTATGCATTTTGTCCAATGCACAAACGATTCTGCCAGGTCATCCATCCATTCATCATTTTGAATCCAGGTTTTGTCTCCATTAATGGAGGTAGCCGGATCTACCTCAGTGTCATAGCAACCATCTCACCATCTTGCCCGGTTTTAGGCATCCTCCCTTTTCAAGCCAACCCTCCCAATCTCCTCCTCCACCTCTCCCTTCCACACTTTCCTCAGTCTACCTCGCTTTTGCCATCCATTCACCTCAAACCGTAGCACCCTCTTCAGAACATGCTCCTCATCCCTCCTCAACACATGCCCATACCACCAAACTCCATTCACCCTCGCCAGCCATTCCACCAATTCCTCCAATCCCAGCATCACCATTGCTCTCTCAGTTCTTCTCAAAATTGCCATCTCTCACTCCCTCAAACACCATGTCTCACTCCCATACAGCATTGCAGCTCTCACACAACTCCTACAGACCTTTCCTTTCATTTTACCATATAATAATAATAATAATAATAATAATAATATAGGCGCAGGAGTGGCTGTGTGGTAAATAGCTTGCCTACCAACCACATGGTTCCGGTTCAGTCCCACTGCGTGGCACCTTGGGCAAGTGTCTTCTGCTATAGCCCCGGGCCGACCAAAGCCTTGTGAGGGGATTTGGTAGACGGAAACTGAAAGAAGCCTGTCGTATATATGTATATATATATATATGTATGTGTGTGTATATGTTTGTGTGTCTGTGTTTGTCCCTCTAGCATTGCTTGACAACCGATGCTGGTGTGTTTACGTCCCCGTCACTTAGCGGTTCGGCAAAAGAGACCGATAGAATAAGTACTGGGCTTACAAAGAATAAGTCCCGGGGTCGATTTGCTCGACTAAAGGCGGTGCTCCAGCATGGCCGCAGTCAAATGACTGAAACAATAAAAGAGTAAGAGTAAGGCCTGTTACCTTACTTCAGCTTCAGTTTTCCACTTTATGTTCCCCAACAAGGTTGATAGAAAGCAGAACACTCTACACATTAACCAAGGCTAACTTTTCTTTTGTGGGATTATTTTTAGCAAGACAAATGTATGTTATGTTTCTGCTTGCCCATTCTTGAATGTATTCCTTGAGCAAGAAGAAAGCACTGTCCATCAAAATCTATCTCTTCTTTATTAATTTTTTCCAGAAGCCATCTTATGGCCAACAATTCTCTGAGCTAGGTCATACTTTTATTCTTTTATTTATTTCAGTCGTTTGACTGCGGTCATGCTGGAGCACAGCCTTTAGTCGGACAAATCAAACCCAGGACTTATTCTTTGTAAGCCTGGTATTTATTCTATCAGTCTTTCTTGCCGAACGGCTAAGTTACAGGGACGCAAACACACTAACATCAGTTGTCAAACGATGGTGGTGGGACAAACAGACACAAAGACACACAAACATATATACATATATATATATACATATAAGACGGGTTTCTTTCAGTTTCCACCTACCAAATCCACTCACATGGCTTTGGTCAGCCTGAGGCTATAGTAGAAGATACTTGCCCGAGGTGCCACGCAGTGGGACTGAACCCAAAACCATGTGGTTGGGGAGCAATCTTCTTACCACACAGCCATGCCTGTACCTATGCTAGCAAAGTTATTATTAAAATCTTGTCCTGTGTATGTTCATCTACAAATATCTCTTTTTAATTATTTTCTTTGTTCATCTTTTGCAGATGTGACAGTATAAATGGCATTTACATTTTCCTTTTGTTTTTTGTCTTTCTAAAATTCTATGTTAATGTTTTTACCATTTTTTTTGTTCTTGCAGCCATGATCAGCACCACTGCTGTTGTGGTCTCCCACCACAGCTTTAGAAGGAGGAACCATCTGGAATAACTAGTTAACAAATGCTTGCATAACATGAAGTATAAAATGTCCATGGACAAACGCCTTTGTTTTCCACAGCAAGGTAAATGAGATTGACACTGAACCATTTCAAAGAGTTCTTTCAGTAAAAAAATAAAGAGAAAAAAAAACAATTTATTTTTCGTCATGTAAAAATGTAGAAATGTTGAATATTCCTCAGTGTTGTGTGTTGACATGTCCATTCACCTCCAAACTCAACAACAACAACCACAACAATATTAATCTTATCTTTATTAGCCACAGGGACTTAAAAGATAAAAATACAAAGGGACATTAACAAGGGGTTTTACAAAGATAATGTGAGATGGTTAAGTTATACAAAGTCAAGAGAAGGGATGGAATACATTATGCAATACCTTATGAGGCAAATAAAAAATTCTAAGGAACAAATATTTGGGCATAAATAACAAAAAAAAGGTATAATAAAATACAATAATTAAAACAAGATATAATTAACAGTAATAAACATGGAAAATTACTGGCTCATTTGGGTTAGAGAACTCAACATATCTGCTTGCCATTCTTTGTATTATTCAAAAGCACAGGTTAAAATTATTTTTGAATTGGTTTGAGTTAAAAAAATATCAACATTTTCAAGAAAAGTTTAAATTCATTCAACAGTCTTAATTTTGTTTTTACTAACAATCTATCTTGTGCATATTGCCTGCATTCAAAACCTAATTGTTGCTGTGCTATTTTCACTTCATTGCAAAATCCATAGCACCACAAAATGGGTTTTTTATTTATATCTGGTGTATTTTGTGATGCTGAAAGAGATAGAAGGCTAAACAACGCAAAATGAAGTGGAAGATAAGGTAACGAAAATTAAAAGTCAGTTACCTGGTAATCTTTTGTTTTGATTTTTGTTTTTATATCGTGGTTACTGTTGGTCTTATATGTGCCTGGCTGACCACAGCATTGTAAGTAGATCTGATAGGCAAAAACTGAAAGAACCCTGTTGCATGCATGCGTGTGTGTGCATGGACACATATAAGACCAACAATAACAACAGTAAAAGCAAAAATCAAAACAATGATTACCAGGTAAACTGACTTAAATTTCCTTACCTCATCTTCCAGTCCATTTTGCATTGTTCAGCCTTCTATCTCTTTCAATGTCACATACCATATACAATGCTTCAGACAAACAATAACATTTTACCAGTCTAATTTGATTTTTAAAGGGCATCCAATCTCAAATCACCATCCTCCTCTTCATCTTCTTTGTTTCGAAGAGTCACATCTTTGTTGTTTTGTGGAAGTTGTTGCTTCTCACCTGTTTTAAGGTGTATTATATTGACTTTCCCTTTTTTGAGATTTTTTATTTTTTTCCTTTTTTGTGTTGGATTCATCAGTTAATACCCTTTTCTCAACAATCATAATTTCTTCCTTGTCACATGATGAACGAGTGGTGCCACTGGCTGCTACAATTCAGGGACAAGACGTTTGTTCACTTGTTTCCAGAACAAGGCATAATGTTACTTCTTTTGTTATTCCCAGAGTTTGGACTGATGCTTCTCTGGAAACGAGTTTCTTGCTCCAGTCAGCTGTCTCAGCTGGTCCCTATTACTTCTGTTTCTGGTTTTCTTGCCTCATTTTTCCAGTTCTTTTGTTCAAGAGCCTCTGAAGTGGTTCCTAAAACAATAAGTGCAGCATCTGGGCTATTTATCTTGTACCATCAATCTCATACCATTTGCCTCGGTACTCTCGACTGGTCACAGTTCCAGTATGGCTCTGTGGCCATCAGGTTTTATAAGGACTTTCAAAATCATTTTCATAACCCCTAGTCACATGTTGCCTTTTGTTATCTCTGCTTTAACTACTCTCTCTTGCTGTGATACAAAAGTGATGACCAACCAGAGATCTATATCCTTTTTCATATCTCTTTTATTTCTTAGCTCCGTGGAGCAGGGCAACGAGACACATGCACAAACGTATGGATGGAAGTGTGTCAAACGATTTCATCCTATCTTTTGGCTGAGTCTTTAGTTTGGAAAGTGCAGCAGATAGTGCCATATATTCTTCTTTTTGGCAGTAGAAAGACTTTTTCTCCAAATGTCCTGAAGTGCTTGTTGCTCACCTTGACATAAGTTCTAGCTTTACTAAAACACAAATATATAATATTTTTCATCATTCTTTCTTTGATTAGAGTTTGTGGCAAAGAAACTGTTTGATCTTAGAGAATTCTACCTACTACATTTTTTTTCATTTTTTTTTTTTTTGACTGTTAAGTCTAAAAATTCTGTTTGTTTTTGTTTGTGTTATAATTCAGATAAGATTAGCCTTAACACAGTTAATGCACGCGAGATTCAAAGTGAGAATGTTTCCACGACTGCTGTCACTATCATTATCTTTAAAACTACTTAGTAAACTGTTTGAAATATTTTTATCTATTAATTGTTCATTTAAATGCTTGTTTTCCTTTTTTTTATTTATTCAGTCAGGTATTTTAATTTTAATTTTTGTGTGTTTTTTCCATTTGTTGGAGTGTTTTGTCGAGTACCATGTTTATGTTTGCCAACCATTTTGAAAGTAAAAATGTGCATGTAAATAAGGAGGGAAATGTCTGAAAAAAGCAAACCTTCCTTGTTTTATCTACCCTTGGATATCAAGAGCAGGCTTTCCTCAAGTAATTATAATGGTTTTTATCAAGTCTTCCAAAGAAAATTTAATTTAGTAATGCTATAACTCCAGAATAAAATAAACATACATGCAACGACAACTATGATGATGATGATGGCGATGAGGTCACTGATGATGACAATGATGACAACAATGACAAGATGGTGGTCCTCTAGTTTTGCAAATAGCATCACTGAACTGATAGAAGTTAGCAGAACCAGCAACAGAAGGACACCCACTTGGAAAAGTAAAAATAGATGAGGGTTTTCCAAGTTGATAGTCTACCACCCCTACTGTCTGTCATAGTTTTTATCCCAGTCTCCCAAGAATTAAGAAAAGTAAAAGCTGGATATAACTTAGGAAAAAAACAAAGGATGTTATTCGTGGATGGTCTTAAGTTATAAGACAAAGCTGGAAAGGAATTGGTCACCCTTCTCAGTATCATGAGCATGTTTAGTAATGAGATAAGAACAGAACTTGGTATTTCCAAATGTGGAACCCTTGTAATGAGGAGAGAAAAATATGGTTGTAACAGAAAAAAAAAAATGTACTCAGTGAGAAGATACAGGAAATTTGGTACTAAGGAAGAATATAAATCTCTGGGAGACTTGGAAGCTGATCGTATAAAGGACAAAACAATGAAAGACAAAATCAAGTTAGAATAGTTTTGATGGGTGAGGAAACTTCTAAGTAAAACTCAATGCTTTAAATATTGTCACTGCTGTAAACTCAGGAAACATTTCAATCGTGTGATACAAGGATGGAATAACCAAATGAAGAAAAGAAGACCTTGAGGACGTAGCAAACAAGGGATTGCAGACAATCTTCAGAGCCTTACATCCACAGGTAGACGTTAGCATATCGTATTTCAACAGAAATAATGGGAAAAAAGAATTGATAAGTACCAAAGACTGTGTAGAATTAGAGTTAGTGAACTTAAGGTAGAATATTGCTGAGAATGATGAAGTATTTTGGACAGCAGTTAGGGTGAGAAGACGATGGCTGAAGGAAGAAAAACATGGAGCTATAAAGGAAAGATGTACACAGAAAAGTTTACAAGGAAAGTTTTTTTTTTTTCAAAATGTATTGAGATCAGAAATTATTTCAATGGCTTAAGAAAGGAATTTTGATAAAGGAGACAGAGGACTTGAGCTTAGTTGTGCAGAATCAAGCAATCTTATATGCTTTTCTACTCTAGGCACAAGGCCTGAAATTTCGGGGAAGGGGGTCAGTCAATTAGATCAACCCCAGTATGCAACTGGTACTTAATTTATTGACCCTGAAAAGATGAAAGGCAAAGTCAACCTCAGCGGAATTTGAACTCAGAACATAGCGGCAGACAAAATACTGATAAACGTTTTGCACGGCGTGCTAACGCTTCTGCCAGCTCGCTGCCTTAAGCAATCTTATATGCTCATACGAATACAGTTGCCTCTCTTCAACTCATCAACAAATGCCTCTATGCACCAAAGACATTCCATTATACTGGGTTGCACTGTTCATAGAAGCTAATTCATTACAGCAAATGTATCACAGCCAACCCATTCCTCACCAACCCTTACAAATTACCCACAACCAATAACTATATCTATATTTCATTCTGCCATACAGCATGGCATACTTTATACAATCTACCTTTTCTCGGAAAGAGAAACCACCATTTTGCTGGCAAGGTAGGTAGTAATTCCTTGAATATCTTCCACACATTTCTTACCTTAACAACTATGCTTTTGTTGCAACCATTTTGCGCACAAAGTAGCAAAAACTCAGGATACAAAATCCACAAGAGAAAAGTAAGGACAAAAAACACGGAACAGACAGCTCAATATACATAAAAGATTAGATACTTATATAAAATAATATAATTGGTTATGTGCTCAGAGACATTGTGTAAACAGTTAGAGAATTTTTTTTAAATATAAATATATGTATGTATAAGAAAATATGAGAAAAGTAACAAGGTGAAAAAATATATATATGTAAGTGGTATTGATCTAAGAACACTCTCACCCTAATTTCTTTTTAAGCTTTAAGAGTTTATTGAAGACAGAAAACAAAAAGTATGACACAAAACATAGCGAATTATAAGAGTAACTGGAATATCTAACATTTTCAACTAATTTTTAAAAAGTAGTGTTTTGCATGTTTAAAAAAACAAAAATTGTTGTTAAAAATATAATAAAAATCATTTTCAAGAAATATTTTCTTACCTTTTTTTTTAATGAGTTATTCTTCATGAAGAACATAAGTTTTCAGAAGCCTACAAGTAAAATGTATAGAATATATAAGATAAATATATTCTGTACACATTTAGATATACGCATATATACACGAATACACACATATGCATGATATTTGTTTACGCTCCTTTCATATGGGTGTCTAAGAGTGCTTGATACAAGCCTGTGCTGATTAGGTTCAGAGTGTAACGTATTTGGATTTTTCCATTTATGCCAAATAAATATTTTTGAAGCTACAAAAGAAACAAAAATACTACTATACTGATAAAAGATTAAAAGATTTGGTCAGCTAATTTCAACGTAACAGGAGTACTGGGCTCACAGCTGCTGGTTTTGATGAAAGTTCAATGATACTCTGTCTGAAAATGTCTGAAGAAATAAGGGGAGAGCCTCTAAGACTCTCTTAGTGTTTCATCATGTTTTTGGATATATACAAACACATACAACCATCAATAGTCAACAACTATGCTGAAGACACTAAAAAGTAATGCTGGTAACAAAAACAAATGAATGTATGAACATTGGGCTTCACAGAGGCAAAGTGGCTGAGTTCCTTTCAAGTGTTGGGCCCCAAAGAGGCAATGACCGAGACCTTTGGCATTATATTGTGCTTGAGAAGAAGATCCATCAAGGTGAGCGAAATTGCAGGCATGGCAGATACTGGTATCATGCAAATTGGCACCCATGCTGGTGGCACATAAGAGCAGCCCGGTGTCACGCAAACGGCACCCACACCGGTGGCACATAAAAGCACCCATTACACTTTCAGAGTGATTGGCATTAGGAAGGGCATCCAGCTACAGAAGACCATGCCAAATCAGACTGGAGACTTGTGTAGCCTTCCAGCATGCCAGCCTGGTCAAACTGTTCAACCCATCCCAGCATGGACAACAGGCATTAAATGATGATGATGATTATATATATATATAATATATATATATATATATATATATATATATATATATATATATATATATATATATATATATATATATATATATATATATATATATATATATATATATATATATATATATATATGTATATGTATGTATGTATGTATGTATATACTCCACCATCCTCAACAACATCTAGGGGCCATATACTATTTTGCAATACGTCTTTTGACACCACAAAATTCAACATCCTCCATTATGGATTGAAAACCCTCTGCCCCATACTATACAATTATGATCACCAAATCCATTTGTAATACACATGTAGTTATATATCTTCCAATGAATCTTTTTCCAAAGGCAACTTGTTTGTCATTAATTCACCAAAAGTTGATGATCGGCAGTGGGGGGGGGGAGACTGAGAACGTTTGTCAAGAGGAACATAGCAATGCTGTAAACTCTTAATTTAAACTGCTCTTCACAAATATGGCGTCTAGTATCTTGGCCCTTAACCACAACCTTTCATGGGGTGGAGAAGAAGATAAGTCAGAGTTAACTAATGAGAACATTTACTAGGTTTCCTTCCACTCTGAAATATTGGGGGATGCTCTGCTCTCATTCATTCATCCATTCACTCTCGCACACGCATATGTGTGTGTGTTTGTATGTTATTATGTCAAGCTATAATAAAAACAATTTTACATTAAACTGGACGATTACTCAGCACTTTTTGTTGGAGTTATGAATCAAGAAACTTTATTTTCTAATGAAATATATATATTGACATTATAAAGAAGATTATCTCGTCATCTTTTCAAAGTTTCAGTTCTTCTGGAAGGCAGTTGGACAGCTTTGAACCTTTAAATGTTAAACCATTGCATTTAACAAGAACAGTGTTGATGTATATACATATATACAACGAGTAGATTCTGAAGGATTTGCTCCAAATTTTGGCATATAAATATAAGGAAAAATTAAGGCTAATCAAAGGTACTGTCAGATCCCCAAAATTTTTCATACTCTCATATATCAGGAATTTATCCTCCAATGGTTTGACATTTAAAGGCTCCAAATTGTATAAGTGCTTTCCACAAAAACTGAAGTTTTGTCTTGATAATCTTCTTTTAAATTCCCGAGACCAAACATTTTGAGAAAAAGGTTATAAACAAGGTTGTAAAGCATATGCTAAATTGCTGATTTAACAATAAATCATAATTAACATAATAACCGTAATGATGATACCAATATACATATATGGATTAGTGAACATTTATGATTACAAAGGAAGCAAAAGTTACTCAATTCCATCTTATAACTTTACTGCATTCAAAATTTACTTTCTTGTCTGCAACCACATTCGATACTTCCAAAATTTGTTTATATAGATATATGGTGCAAAGTCCCTTCCAGACGCAGAGTTACGTGGTGGTGGAATAGTACGGTAGACAAAGCCATTGGGGCAAAGAAACAGGCCTGGAAAGCCTGGAAGGATGGTGGTAGCAGGGAACAGTACCATGTAGCCAGAAGGGAGGCTGGGTGGCAAGTATAGATAGCCAAGAATTAAGCGGAAAATAAATTAGCCAATGTCCAGAGACGTGAGGACCAAAGAACTGAGGTATTTCGGATTTCTAGACAGCGTGTGAGAGAAAATTGTGATGTCACAGGAGAGAAATGTGTTCGAATATATGATGGTGCACTTGCTTTTAGTGATTCTGAAAAGAAAGAGGCTTGGAGAAGCCATTATGAAAGACTGTTGGATGTGAAGAATGAATGGCAGGAGGAAAGCCTTCCAAATGTTAACCCAGTAGAAGGACCAGCTATCCATATAGACAGCTCCCTAGTAGATAAAGCAATTAAGGGTATGAAGCCAGGAAAAGCCCTTGACCCATCAACCTAACCCCTCCCTCGAATATGTTGGCCTTGTGCCAAAATTTGAAATCATCATCATCATTATTATTATTATATTATTATTATTATTATCATCATTATTATTATTATTATTATTATTGGAAACTAAAGCTTCTTGAATCATAAATCCAACTTCCATGCATTTGGTTGTTGAAACAATTAATGAAGAGTAACAGAGTGTGACAAAATATAAAGGGAAACATTCAAAACACATCGAAATATGATGGGTTAGCGGCCCATCAAGATTTGATTGGTTGACAATCTGTTGGGAAGCATTGCACTTTCATTTGTTCCTTACCAAGTGCAGAAGCACGTGATATTTCTATCTGATAATCAATAGGTGTGTTAAAACATGTGACGTATATTCATCCCTTCAATAAGATGCGTTCTAGTGTGGCAGATTGTGTTCTTGAGCAAGGTCATTTATTTCATGCTGTTCCATTCTATTCAACTGAAGATGACCACCAACCAAGTACACATATGTAGCCCCCCGTCTCTCCCCACCCACCCCTCCAGCTGTCACATTTTTGATGTTCTGCAGGGTCAATGGAGGGCAGATCAAAGGGGTGTCTATGTCAATTTGTAGCTCCATAAACACCTAAGACAATTAAAGAAAGCATTGGACATGTTACTAGGCCATACATGTTCGCAAGTGATGGCTATGGTGGAGTTTCCTTTTTATACCATGTCCAAAAGGCACATAACCAGGGGAGTCGAATCTTGAGTGATATGTCCTTTTAGAGCATTTTTGAAAAATCGGACTGTCCTTCAGGGTATAGCAAAGCCATTGCATAAGAAATAAAAATTGCTATCATTTGGTAGCAAGCTTTCCTCAATAAATACCAATGGAAGTATCTGCAACATTGTACTACAAGATATTTATTTAACCAGCTCCCAGTTGACTATTTATAAAGAATTCAGTACTTTTTAACAGAATAGCTCCTTCCAGTGGTGCTAAGCAGCACTGACACGACAATGAAATGTTCAAGTTCTTTTGGTTGCATTGTAGCATTTGAAGTTTTGCTCCTCCTGTTATCTATTCAATGACCACCTCAGACCACAGTAAACTATAGCCACATCAGTGATGGAGCATCTATTTTGTTTCATTACTTGCTGAACATTGTCTTTCGGCTCTCATCAATAGTCTTTCTCTCACATGTCTCTACCATATCCATGATGAAGCATCCCTTGTTTCCACCAACAGTCTGCTATTCATTCTAAGCCAAATAAATGCCAGCCAGGTAAGACAGTAATGGTCTGTGTACAAACCCACCTCTACTGGACACATTGTATACTGCCATCTATTTGTCATATCTGATTCCCTAGGTTTTTTTCATATTCCAGGCCATTTCTTTCATGTGTTTGGTACCTATTGCTTTCCCAAGACACTACCAACTCAACTCTCAGGACTAGTTTTGTCAAGAAAGGCCATGCCATAAGACTGAGGCAGGTTTTGTAATTGTGTGGAATCAGTCATTAGCACTAATCAGAAATCTAAGCCTTGACCTTACTTATGCTTCATATTACCCCCCACCCACCCCATGCACCTACAAGAAAATAGCAGGAATCAATGAGTGTTGATTCTTATTACAACCTTAATGTTTCAATATTGTTTTAGTACAGCAGTAAGGATGTTCAAGAGTTGGTTATGCTAGACACATTCTGCAAGATATGACTTCCATACTGTCAGAACATGCACTAACATGTTTATATATATATTACCAGATCTATGCACACGCATGCATGCATGCGTGTGTGTGTATGTAAATCTATGGATGGTAACAGAACAGATCTGTAGCTGGTGTAAGCCCCCCAGCTAAAATGACAGTCACACAAAAGCAAAGCAGTTCTATATAGACAGAGCCACCAAGCTAAGTGATAAGCCTGGCAAAAATATAAATGCTGAATAGACAGAGATGCTAATTACTCTATTGTAATTTCAATGTAAATATTACAACCTCTTTAAAAAAAGACACACCCCTATCAGAAGAATAAGTTGAAAGTCATTGGAAGAAATGTGAAGTTCAAAAAGTAAGCTGTTAAGATGGAAGAATAGAACCTGTGGAATGAAAATAACATAAAATATTACACAGAACTGAAATCAGTCCTAAAGAAAATGACAAAACAGAAAATCTCTTGGCCCAGATCTTATAAAAGGATATTGGTTTACGGATATCATTTTTTATTACTGAGATTTGATAGCATTGCATGAAAGGAGCATCAAGAATATATTAGATGTGTTGAAATGGTTGTCAACACTACCATTATTTTTTCATAAAAAAAATAGCCAAACTACTCAAGCTAAAATCTCTACTCAGCAGTATACCAGAGTATTATGCATTAGATATGCATTAGATGCCTCCTTTTTGTTTCTTACAAGATCATTATGCCATCATCAGTATCATAACTACTGAGCAAACTCTAGTAAGGAAGGAAGTATGGTATGGTGTAAAGCAATTACTAATCAGGAAAATGATACAGGAAAATATAGGAAAAAAACCACAAAAACTTCACTCTCGTGAATAATCAAAGCTTTGTAATTTAGCCAAAGTTCTACAACCATTGGTGGCTGCTATTCAACACCTAACCAAAGATTTGATATACCACTTTACTTGACAACAAACAAATCATATCTGATATCACACATTATCAAAAAGGCATCCTACAGGGTGATTGATTGTCAGCAGTGCTGTTCTCTTGTTAAATCCGTTATCATACCAGCTTATGTGGAATAGTGTTTGTAGAGACAGTTATTCTGAATCCAGAAACATAACTCATCTCTCTCCCATTCTCTCTCTCTCTATCTCTCTCTCTATATATATATATATATATATGTATATATATATAGGCACCCATGCCAACCCCCTTTGCTTGTGAAGACATGTTGGGGCAAGCGAAATCGAAATCGAATTGAACCAGCCAGGATCCCTGGTCTGGTGGTACGTAAAAAGCACTATCCGACTCGTGGCCGATGCCAGCACCGCCTCGACTGGCTTTAAGAATTTAAAAAGTACTCAATGTTGATTGAAATTTCAACGTCAGTAGACACATAGAGAGATTAATTTACCAAGATTATATATTCACTTGTGACCTTAGATCTGTATTGACATCATATATTACCTAGAGTGTAAAACTGAAGCAACTTCTCTGGTTGGAAAAAAGGTCAGTTCTTGTTTCACTTAAGTTTTCAAACATAAAATTAGGAACACCATTAGAATAGAGACTTCCAGGAAGAGACATGAAATAAAAGCTGACACAGATCTTTTCCCAAGGAACATTGAAAAATCCTATTTAACAACAAAGTAAAGGAATACAGATCAGTTCTTTGATAAGGCTGTACATGAGCACTTGAAATAAAGAAAGACGAGAAAACTGAAAGATTAAATCCCACTATAGCCCAGCATGGAGTGTTGGCAAATTGATAATATCTCACCTCAAATGTTACCTCCATGTAATCCAGGTGCAGGCCTCCGTGCCGGTGGCACATAAAAAGCACAAACCAATCGTGGCCGTTGTCAGCCTCGCCTGGCACCTGTGCTGGTGGCACATAAAAAGCACCCACTACACTCACGGAGTGGTTGGCATTAGGAAGGGCATCCAGCTGCAGAAACACTGCCAGATCAGAGTGGGCCTGGTGTAGCCTCCTGGCTTCTCAGACCCTGGTCGAACCGTCCAACCCATGCTAGCATGGAAAATGGATGTTAAACAATGATGATGATGATGATGTAAAATTTCAGCTGACAACAATTGTAGTTTATTCATAATGAGCACTGGAGGTATTAGCCAAATCATTGTCAACTGTGAGAGAATGTCCTTTCGATAAAATAGTTTCAAAAATACATGATGTGATAACCAGAACAATCTAGAATAGTGTAAGAAGGAAAAAAAAAAATAGCAACGAATTATGAATAAATATATTGAAGAATGAAGGATCAAAAGAGTACTGGTGGAACCATAGAAGAAGAACAGCAACCAAATTAAAATATGTGATGTTAAGGACCACAAAATAAAAATGTTCTGCATTTTGGAAGTCATTTTCTCACTTGATGTCAATGTGGTAAGCAAAATGGCCAAAAACAAAGAATCAACACCCAACTCCCCCATCCACAAACAAAATGTTTGTCAACTGTTGTTGCAAAGAGTTATCCTTATATTTTAAGGTAGTCCTTCAGATTTTTATTGTTCCTGATTTTATGATCATCTGGATCGTTTATAATTATATATCTATGGAATATTGATGTGGAGCTTACACATCCAGTAACCAAATGACACTTTCAACTTTATACCCATTATTATTATTATTATTATTATTATTGAACCAGCAAGGTGTGTACTAAGCTGCAAAGATCAAAAGGCTGCACTTGGAGTTTTGGAGAAAGAATGTAGCTCTATAATTCACTTGCTACAGATGTTCAGAATATCAGCAACAATAAAAATGCTGCCTTAAAGTATAAAGCTTTGAGGGGAGGGGGAATCTTCTTTTTACAACCTTGCTGCTGAGCAAGCAGCCAGTCATGATAAACTTATAACTTCAGTTAAGAAAAAAAAAAGTATATAGAAAGGAAGCTACACATACATACACATATTCATACATACACTCACTCATTCTTAAATGCTTATAAATACATTTAGGTTATTAAACAGAACATTTGAAGTGATCCACAGCTTGGACAATTGACAGAGGCACTAACAACATTAGACAAAGAGGAGGCAAAAGTATAAGTTCAGTCCAAATGGCCTTTTGGGTACCCAATTGTATCACTTAGTCAATACCTACTGAACAGTAAAGAAAGAAATCAGTACCCTCCAATGAAATTAATAACATCTTAAGGAGTAAGTGAAGAACTCCTGAATATGATAATCTGGATGTAGAACTGTACAGAGTAACTGAACTATCTGACATTAACAGGAGCTCAAGGGAGGAACCCTCATCAAATCAGTACCAAGTTTTGCATTAATACATAAGCAGCCACACACAGGAAAATACCAAGAACATTAACAAGATGAAAAACTTCTGAATCTGTGACAGGTTTGTCAACTTACACCATGAAGAATATGCCCTCACTATTGAAGAAACAGGAATAGATAGTAAAATCTGATTAGTAAAAGAGTCGAGGATGCTGGCAATCTTGTATAACTACAGAAAATGCTAATTGTGCCATTCCATCATAAAAGATATCACCAACATCATTAGTTGTTTCCCAGAATGCCTGTAAGGTACTGCCTACCTACAAGACATGACATTGTTCCCAAAACTATTTACAATGATAACCCCAGGACAGATTGTCCTTATGATCTGTCAAAAAGATACCAGGGCAAGAATGGACACTTAATGGTAAGGATTTCTGGTGGAACATTCCAATAAAAATAGCAATTTGGTGAAAACACAACATAAATTTTTATGGGGTAGGGAACAAAAGTTATGCACTACTGTAGGGGTTAGCTTCCCCGGCATATGTAAATGTCTTATCTAAAATTGGGGTAAAAGAGAACATCTATTATGACTGGAATTCACAACTGCCCTTGTATCAAGTTGATATATTACCGTTTGTACTCCTTATCATTGGTGCACTTTGCTATGAAACAGCAGATGCACATGAATGCCCAGAGATGATGGAGTTTAACACGAAAGAACAGAACAAACAGATTCACATCATCTAAATCCAGTTGATTAGTATTAAAGCAGCAATTTGTAAAATATTCTAGAGATATTCAATTTGTGCTTCCTGGGATACATACACAATACAATCGATGGACTGTCCCATCAAAGTGCTCAGCTTTTTGCCGGACAACCTGCACAAATAACTTGTTTATAGGGATCAAATGTATGTGCTGTTCATTAGCTCACTATATATATATATATATATATACACACACATAGAGAGAGAGGGTGGGAAGATATAAGTGACTGAGACCTTTGGTGATATGCTGTGCTTGAGAAGACTCATCAAGCCAAGTGAAATCATAGTCATGGCCAATGCTGATGTCATATAACTGGCACTCGTGCTAGGGGCACCTAAAGAACACCTTTTGAGAATTTGGCCTCACTGAGGTAGAACAGGAGCATGGGGCACCCGGCATCAGGTGTCAAAAGGATTGGAGAGCAACATGAGATGAAGTGTTTTGCTCAAGAACACAATACCTCATCCGGTCTAGGAACTGAAACCATGATCTCGCGATTGTGAGTGCAACACCACACACTTGATACAATTACACGTATGCATATAGCATACACACACACATATACATACACAGAGACATATACATACACACAGAATAATCACACACACATTCAAGTTGCAAGGAGATGCTACAGGCATGCCATAACATGCCTGCGGATTATAAGCATAGTGTCACTGTTTATGCATTGTCATTTGTCTGTAGTCCCCAAGTATGAACCTGCTGGGCGAATTA
Source organism: Octopus sinensis (assembly GCF_006345805.1). NCBI lineage: Eukaryota > Metazoa > Mollusca > Cephalopoda > Octopoda > Octopodidae > Octopus > Octopus sinensis. Next base: position 4,182,197 of record NC_043007.1, on the reverse strand, counting down.
CCGTCTTGCTTGGAAACAGGTGTAGGTCGGTGTTAGGAAGGGTGGAGGCCAACAGTAAATTCTATTGCAACAAAGTTTCATCTGCTTCATGGAAGCATGGACGAGTAAATGCAAAAACGATGATGATGATGATGACGATAAAACATAAGTGCACACACACACACACACACACACACACATCTAAGCTGTATGAGTGCATATCTATAAGTATATACAAGCATGGCTTTGTGATTAAGAAGTTCACTTCTCAACTTCATAGTTTTAGATTCAGTCCCATGTCTTTTGCCTCTGACCAACCGAAGCCTTGTGAATGAATTTGATGGACAGAAACTGAAAGAAGATTGTTTTATCATCATTATGATCATCATCATCATCATCATCATTTAACGTCTGTTGTCCATGCTGGCATGAGTTGGACAGTTTGACCAGGGCTTGTACGCTGGGAGGCTGCACCAGGCTCCAGTCTGATCTGGCAGAGTTTCTACAGCTGGATGCCCTTCCTGACACCAACCATTCTGAGAGTGTAATGGGTGCTTTTATGTACCACTGGCCTGGGTGCCATTTGCATGACACCAGTATCTTCCATGACTGAGTTTGCTCGGCTTGATGGGTCTTCTTCTTCTCAAGCACGACATAATGCCAAAGATCTCGGTCATTCTTCATTGCCTCCATGAGGCCCAACACTCAAAAGGTGCTCTTTAAGTGCCACTGGCACGAGTGCCAGTTACGTGACATCAGCATTGGCCATAACTATGATTTCACTTGGCTTGATGTGTCTTCTCAAGCACAACATATCACTAAAGGTCTCAGTCACTTATATCTTACCTCTCTCTCTCTCTCTCTATATATATATATATTATATATATATATATATATATGGGAAGGTATTCATGGCTCCTTGTTTTGACATCGCATGATAGTTGTAAATGAGTGTCACCATAATACAAACAGTATCTTTTATTTCCAATCTTCTATGAAGATATGTCTGGCTATGGGGAAATATTATCTTACTTGGAAACAAGTGAAGGTTGACAAAATGAAGGACATCTGACCATAGAAAATCTGCTTCAATGAATTCTGTCCAACCCATGCAAGCACCAAATGAGGTTTATTTTTTAATACAGTTCCCTTGTGGTCCAGACAACACTTCTTCCATCAGTGATGCAGTGCTTAGATCTCATTGATGAAGAGGCTTTCATCCTGTTCGTCAAAAAAGCCATCAACAGCAGATGCATCACCATCACTGGAATATTGGTTCCTAGTCGAGTGTCTTTTCAGGTTGGGAAACAGATAATAGTCAAATGGGGCCAAATCAGGAGAACAGGGAGGGTGACCAACCAGTTCAAAGCCACAGTCACACACAGAGTCCCTTAGAAGCAAGGACTTGAGTGCTGGAGCATTGTCCTGATGAAACAAGATCCCTGTGAGGAAAATATGATGATGGATGACAGGCAACAGACTGTATACCGAATAACCAATGCTATTAGCATATCTCGTGAGGTAATTGAGAATATTCTGCACATTTTTGCATGGTTGGTGCCACATTTTTTGACACCTGACCAAAAACACAGCAGGTTGATCACATCATAGGAAAATCTGACATTGTTTGAGGTAGATCCAGCTGGTTTCCTTGAATGTTTCCTAGCTCAAGATAAGTGTTGGCTTCATCACTTTGAGCCAGAGGCAAAGAAGCAATTCATGCAATGGAATCACTCCTCTCACCTACTCCAAAGAAGGACAAGGTTGTTTCATTTGCAGAAAAGGCGATGACCTCAGGTTCTTTTGGATTCCAAAGGCATTGTGCTTATTGACTATCTTGAAAAGGGCCACACCATCAGTGGAGAGTACTATGCAAACATGCTGAGGAAGTTATGAAAGGCTATCAAGACCAAATGTCTAGGGAAACTGACAAAGGAGTCTTGTTACATCAGCACACAAGTCCTTGTTTTCAATGGCTGTTGTGCATGATTGTGGCTTTGAAGTGATACATTACTATCCTTATTCTCCTGATTTGGCCCCATCTGGCTATCATCTGTTCCCAAAATATGAGAAAACACTTGGTTGGGAACCAGTATTGCAGAGGTGATGACATCATATCTGCTATTGATGACCTTTTTTGACCAACAGGATAAAAGCTTCTTCACTAATGGGACCTAAGCACTGCATCACCAATGATAGAAGTGTATGGACTGCAAGGGGGACTGTGTTCAAAAATAAACCTCATCTGGTCACATTCCATGAGAGTATCTTGGTCAACCAGCTTTTCAGCCAACCCTCGCAGACATTAAATCAACGATGATAATGACACACACTCACAACAGAAAGGTTAAACTCTCTTATTGTTGCCATTAGAATTACTCTCTCTTTGATAATGTGAAGTCTCTAGCAGCTGACATTCCAGATATGCCACCCTAGGCCTAGCTGTCCCATGCCCAAGGGTGAGGTATTTAATCCCTAACACCAGAATAGATTACAACTCCTGTCCATGCTGATCATCCAGCCTCACTTGTAATCCAACACCTTCAAATTTGATTACTGCCGCATAAAGGCTGTTGCCACTAATGGGTTTACATGTCCCCTGAATGACAACAGAGCTACTGACCCATACTAACATCCCACTCTACAATAAATGGTACCCATTACAAGGAACTGATGTTGATGAATACATTTTAGTGCTGCTTGCTACTGAAGTAGCAATAGCATCCGGCCAACATCTTGTCCAAGTACACGGCCTAAGAATAAAGAAAATAGCTGGTGACCCAAGATGACCAATAGAGGCCTAACATTTTGAACCCTCTTGAGCTTCTCTCAAATCTCTCACTCTTCATTTGAGTCAAACTGTTGTTTATTAAATATATTTATATATATGCTTATATATATAGCCATCATTACCATCTAACTTTTATGCTGGCATGAGTTGGACAATTTGACAGAATCCAATTAGTCCGAGGACTGCATCATGCTCCAAGATCTCCTTTGGCATGACTGGATGCTCTGCCTAATGCCAACCACTTTACAGAGTGTAGTGGGTGGGGTTTTTTTTGTAGCATCAGTTCTAGTCAGATTGCCATGCAGTTTACAAATCCCCTTCAGCTGAGGGGATCTGTAGTCAAGTGGAAGGTGGTTTATACTAGGAGATGAGAGATTAAAATATGAAAGAGGGAGTCAGAACAGAACTGGGTTCTTGCTGTAGAGAATACACATGTCTACCCTCATTATACAAGCGGAGGTAACCAGGATGGGGCTGGAAAGCTAAATAAAATAATGGTAATGAGGTGTAAGGATAGACCTTTCGGGTATATAAGTAGGCAATTAGGATTGCATGGGGACAGAAAGACAAGAAGTGTGGGTGAGTAGAGTTTACAAAAGTGTAAAAGGAGAGTGGGAGATGCTTAGAAATGAAGAAAGAGGGTGGAGAAGAGTTTAATGAATAAAGAGCAAGGGTAGAGGAGGGATCAATGATAAATGCAGGTGAGAGTGAAAGTAGGGGAGAATTAGTTATGACTGCAGAGACTGGGTGGAGTTGAATAGTGGACAAGGGTGGAGAGATGACCAATGTTATATAGAAGTTGGGAAGGCAGGTAGAAGAGAGGGAGAGATGTTGATGACAGCCAAATCAGAAAGAGATGAAGAACAGCAGAATAGTAGTAATAATAGAGTAGACAGAGAAAGGATGAGGGAAAAGGACATGGTGTGTAGATGTGTGTGTAGGTTGTAAGAATGTGAGAAGAGAAGCGGATTTATAGATACATGCTTGCTTGCTTGTGTGTGTGTGTGTGTGTGTGTGTGTGTGTGTATTCATCAACATCATCATTTTAACATCCACTTTTCCATGCTTGCATGGATCAGATGAAATCTGCCAAAAGCAGATTTTCTACAGCCGGAGGACCTTCCTGTCACCAAACCCCACCTGTTTCCAAGTAAAGTAAATTTTGCTATGATCTGGTTGGGAATGAGGGACATCACTTGCATGGGGGTTAACACTGGTTTATAACTATCATTCAGTATCAATGTAAGGAAATGGTAACACACACAGACACACATCTTCATATACATTATATGTGCATATATATCTCTATATGTATAAAGCTGAAGTTGTCTGTGTATGGCAGGTTTGGTAGCCTTCAACTAACAATATCTCCTCCGAGACCCTGTGGCGCAAGTTGACCAAAATTGAGAGTTTGATAGAAGAAGCCTTGCTCTTCCTTCTGTAGAAGAAAAAATTCAAATTGGACCATGTTAACACCAAATATTATTTACATCAAAAAGGTGCTTTTTTTCTATGAAAATCCCTATTTTTACGATTTTTTGACTGCTGTGTTGCCATTTTTCGGTATATTTCAACCAAGAAAATGTTCACTTAAAGAGAATAACAAGCTACATAATGCAAAATTTTTACTTTTCAAAAATTCTAATTCTAAAGGGTCGAAACAAACCCGAGCAATGCCAGGCGATACTGCTAGTATACACATACATTATATGTGCATATATATATATATATATATATATATATATATATATGATGGATATCTTTCAGTTTCCATATACCAAATCCACTCACAAGTCTTTGGTCAGCCCAAGGCTAGTACAGCTAAAGACACTTGCCCAAGGTGCTGTGCAGTGAGATTGAAAATGAAACAATGTGGTCGGGAAGTAAACTTCTTAACACAGCCATGCCGGCACCTGCACGATACACACACACACACACACACACACACACACACACACACACACACACACACACACACACATAATATATTGCCGGCATGGGAAGTTTTGATGTTAAATGACTGTGTGTGTGTGTGTCTGTGTGTGTGTGTGTGTGACTGTGTGTGCTGATAGGTAGATAGATAGGTATACAGATAATGCTATTTATTAAAATACACACAGGGAGAGAGAGAGGGAGGGTGGGGAGAGAAATATACAAAGCTAGAAAGAGAGAGAGAGAGGGGTGGGGAGAGATATATACAGAAATAGAAAGAGAGAGAGAGAGAGGGGTGGGAAGAGATATATACAGAGAGAGAGACAAACATGCAGAGAATAAATATACTTGTAAGTGTGTATATATATATATATATATATATATATATATATATAGCAGAACAAGGAGACTTAGATGACCATAAATGTTAAAAATCAACACTGCCACTACCAACCAACCAACCAACACCACTACAACCACTACTACCATCCACATCACCAACATCATCATCATCATCACCACCACAACCATCAGCATCACCAACAGTAAGCGGTTTACTTAATGGGTGATTTCCATTTTATTGCCTAGTGTTGGAACCTCAGCGGCTCTCATGTGATCAGCTTACCATCATGTGACTGACGTGTCGTTGATCATGTGATTGATGCATTCAACATGTGACCGGCTCGCCATTGTGTGATTAGTTGATAGCATGTTATTGGTTGAGTTCTTATTTATTATCAAGTTTACAAATTAATTTTGTTATTCTTGTTATTCGGGGCTTTTTTTGTGTTGTTGCGTTTTTTTCTTTGAATTGTCGTTTTTTTTGTTTTTATCTGCAATTCTTCTTTCTTTTTGATATTTTTTTTATTGTAATATGCTGCTGTTGTTGTTGTTGTTTTTTGCTTTTCATATGTTGTTGTTCTCCTTGTTGTTGCTGTTGTTATCACTGTTATAATTTGTTCTCTTCTTTTCTTTTGTGCTCCTGATCCCGGTCTTGTTGTTAGGTGTTGTTATACTCTTTATCTTCTTCTTCTTCTTCTTCTTCTTCTTCTTCTTCTTGTGTCTCTATTATTTTTGTACTTTTTGGTGTTTCGTTGGTTGTTTATTGATTTTTGCTCCTTATTTTTTGCCATATTTTTGTGTAATGTTGTTCTTATTGTTGTTATATGTTCCTTTAATTTTTCATGTGTTGTTATAGTTGTTTTAATTGCTGGTATTGCCATTTTATACATGTTGTGTGTGTGCATGTGTGTGTGTGTGTGTGAGTGTATGTGTTTGTGTGTATGTCTTTGTGTATTTTAACGCTCTATTGATTTGATGAGTTAGTTTCCCGTGTTCAGCATGTGTACGCGTATGAGAATGCGCATCTGTGTAGAGGCGCATGTTGTTGTTACTGATGCTGTTGTTTCCCTATATTCTTCTTGATCTTGATGATTACGAGAATAACGATGATCACGATGATGATGATGATGATGATGATGCTGTTGCAGTTGTTGTTCTAGTTGTTTACCAGTTCTTATTGTTTATGTTCATTCATTAATGTAACATGTTCTTTTGTTAACCTGTACCCCATTAATAAAAAAAAGAAAAAAAAGGAAAAAAGAAAAAAAGAAAAACAATCAAAGAGGAGGAAGAGAAGGCAGAAAGAGCGTGGAATGCAGGGTGGGTAACTTTAAAGGGTAGTGTATTGCTATCAGCTTGTGGAAGAATACAGAAAAAGGTGTACGCTTATACATATATGCGTATGTGTTTGCGAATGTATAATAAGAAGGATAATAATGTGTATATATATATATATATAACAATGTATGTTCATGATACAGTGTGTGTGTGCATGTAAATGTATGTGTGTGTATATGAGGTGGTGTAGTACAGTGTGTATGTGGAAGAAGGGAGGTGGTGGCTGGGAAAGTGTGTATGTGTGAGTGAGTGTGTATTAGGGGTGGAGGGGTTGGTTAAATCAATGGGTATTTGGGTAAATGTTATGTTTGTGTATCCGGGTGTCTAAATGATTATGTATGCATGTGTGCAGAGTGATAAGCATTTTTTTATATTTCATGCACAAGATCACAAGCATGTGTGTGTGTGGGTGCATGTATGTGTGTGTGTGTGTTGTGTGTGTGTGTGTGTGTGTGCCTGTGCTACTTTATGTGTCTGTGTGTGTTTGAGCATGGAGAGCCTGGGCAGACACTGTGTATGGTTTAATAAATGTTTTTTGTGTAAACTGGGTACGTGTGCACTCGGTTATTTGTGTATGTGTGTTAATATGTCTGCATTAATGTGTATGTTAGGGTATGTTAAAGTGTGTGTGTGCAGGGAGGTGAGAATGTGTGTCCATATGTATATATATATATATATAGAGAGAGAGAGAGAGCGAGAGAGAGAGAGAGTGTATATAGTATTTATTTATATATAATATATATACATTTATGATATATATATATATATATTATATGTATGTGTATATGTGTGTGTGTATTCTTTTATTGTTTTATTCTTTTATTTGTTTTAGTCATTTGACTGTGGCCATGCTGGAGCACCATCTTTAGTCGAGCAAACTGACTCTAGGACTTATTCTTTGTAAGCCTAGTACTTATTCTATCAGTCTCTTTTGCTGAACTGCTAAGTTTCTACCGAACCAGCATCAGTTGTCAAGCAATGTGTGTGTGTGTTGGGGGACAAACATACACACACACATGCACAAACGCACACACACACACACACATATATATAGACAGGCTTCCTTCAGTTTCCATCTACTAAATCCACTTACAAGGGTTTTGTCGGCCCGAGGCTTATAGTAGCAGAAACTTACTTGCCCAAGGTGCCACGCAGTGGGACTGAACCTGGAAACATGTGGTTGGTAAGCAAGCTTCTTACCACACAGCCACTCCTGCACCTATATATATATATATATATATATATATATATATACACACACACACACACAAAAGAAGGAGAATGCACATAGGTTATACACACCTCAAACACCCACAAATTTCAACTACTTACCACCATAGACACACACTTTTCGAATAAGTGTATGTATATGGTTGTGTTTGAAAATCTGTGCTGCCTCTGTGGTTTTCTATCTCTGAGTATGGGAATCCTTGTATGCCTGTGCATTTGTATGTGTAAGTTTGGATGTGTGTGGGTATACATGCATACTTAAGTACATGCATGCATAAATGCATGTGTGTGTGTGTGCTAGTGCATATTAGCAAACATACATAGATATATTTATGTGTGCAAGTGAGTGAGTGCATGTGTGTTAGTGTGGGGGGATGAGAGAGAGAGAGAGATGGGGGATGGCAATAAAAATATGGAATGCAGGCTCCAAGATAGCTGAATCCTTTGTCACACAGTGGGAAAATATGTGGTAATGGTGGAGGTGCTGGGGGTGTGGTTATAATTGGCCGTGTAACAGTCTTCACCCATTCTACCCCATTCAGAATCCTTTGAACCAAAGCACTCTCTGGAATGAAACAACTGTAGGTAGGGGTGGTATATGGAAATATTTGTGTAGTATTAGATGGTGAGATGGAGATGGAACTGGGTGAAGAAGAACAAGCAGGGGTGGCACATGGAGAGATTTTTGCATGGCACTTTCTCTTGTTAGTTGTTAGTTATTGATCTCAAAGCAAAATAATAAATAAAATACACTGTTTGTTTGGGAATATTTTATCATCAACGATGACCTAATCGAATCATTTTAAGCTCTTTGACCCTTAATTTATATCACATGACCAAGCATTTTTCTTTATTTCTTTAGATCCAAATAAATTTATTTGTATGTTTATTCCTCAAAAACAAAAACATACAAACTGATAGATATGGTATATGAAAAAAAAAAGAATTGAAATATAATTAGATTTTTTGTTTGTTGTTTTTTTAACATAGAACACAATAGAACCTAGAAATAACAGAGCGAAGAAAAATAGAGGGAAAGGAAATTGTGCTAATGTACCAAAAAAAAAAGTACTTTAAACAATACACCTTACAAGAATAGAGAAGCACAACTGGTTGGGTTGATAGGATTTGTTGTTCATATCCTGTTGACAACATTGCACTAAAAAAACTTAACTCTCAAATGGCTAAATCCACAGAGCTATGATTAGGTACTATAAAGAGATACAGTTCATTGCTAAAAGAAGTAACAATATGGGATATTTAACAAGTATTTTAATCTGAGAGCATTAAATTAAAATTTCCTTGTAAGCGTTGCTTGTAGAAAGAAGTTCTGTCACACAATGACTCGCCCAGCAAATGGTGGGAGTGGATCACATAACTTGGTGGCTCATATGGACAGTGTATGATATACAGAGAGAAGTCAGTCTCTAAATGCTTCTCATATATTTAAATTACACAGATGGGAGAATTAAAATTGGAAATTGAAATATCACGGACATTCTCATTAATTATACACAGCTTCGGTTGTTCAAATAGACAAAACTGTGAAGATACACAGCATGTCCCAATTGTGATTGCCAAGAAACAGAGTATGACCGAATGGTGAACTGTCAAAATACAGAACATAGCCAATGATGAACTACCAAAATTCACAGCATGGCCCCTTGGTGTGAACTGCTAATACACATAATAGAGTCCAAAATGTAGAAATGATACTTCAATTTGGGAACAATTTAATTACATCAATGATAGGGCATAAAATTAAGCATCTGTTCTGAGGTCAAGTTGTTACTGCTTAACTTCAGGTCAGCCTTTATTGAGCAGACCTATGATCAAAAGCATTCCAGCAATGGCTGTTCCATCTTTTTGTGTAACTAATACTACATTATCTAATATCTTTTCATTACTTAAAGCAACAGGGTCTGATTTGATAGACTTCTGCTGATATTTCTAACAAGTCAAGCTACTGTGTAGGGATTCATTCATCAACTCATCTTAAATCAAGAATTTGTAAGAGTTTATCTATGCATGTGCAGATAGATGCACTCAGCCATTCACTGTCTCTGTCTCTTCCTCACTCACTCACACACACACACACACTCACACAACTGTATAGAATTATTACAATGTACACTTTATGCAGATGTGCTTTGTTCAAAGTTGATAATGTTATTTCAGAACTTAATGACAATGTGGAATTTAAAATTTATGTAATCATAGCAAAACAGTAAAATTCAATCCAACATTGGTAGATAGTGATACAAAAACTTTACAAAATGGAATCATTTATTTTTCCACAAAGTTTAATGTTTTGGGCACTACTCCTCCATCAGAGGGTAATGAAATATTTACCAATAGTCATGAATAAATGAATTCAGAAGTAAAATGAGAGTAAATTGTTTTTTCTATTTGAATTAACCCAAAAGGCATAATATTTAAATTTAAATTCCAAATATTCTAAAGCTTTCACTTCTTGTTTTGTACTTTTCCAGGTTTAATTAATTAAGAATATCATTCCTGCACCTGTATTTTTCTTTCTAGTCTACTCTTTTTTACAGGAAATGCTTTTTACAAACAGAAAAGCATTTGTTACACAGACAAAATTCAGAAAGTATAAAACCGACTACATTATTATTATTTTTATCATTTAACAAGAAGCTTAGAAAGATAAATTTCATAAACTGACAAAAAGTAAATGGAAAAGACATTTTAAAAAGAAACAGTAAGCGCCATGAAATAGTCAAAAGAATTTTTTTTCAATTATTTATTTTAGCTAATCAAAGATCTAAATAAATTTTAAGTTAAGGAAATTTCTTAAGGGAAAATATTAATTAGAAAAGAATTTTTTTAGAGAATATGCAAGAGAATCCACATAGCCTCTTTGCTTTTTGCTTCTTTTCTTCATGAATATACACAGAGACAGGCAGTAGTTACATAGTGACCAACACACTGACACACAAGTTTAGTAATTGTAGGACTTCTGGATATTAAAGAAAAAGGGAGAAGCTCCAGAAAGAACAGACTCCACTGCAAATAACAAAGGTAAAAATATTAAAGCTGTGATCACTTGACCTGCTAGAAACAACAACCAAGTTTCATATAAATTTTTATAATTTTTGTGGGCTGAAATGGTTGTTCCATAATAAACTTTTACCCTACAATATTTAATAAACTGGTTATACATGTGAAAAATAACCATTTTCAAAGAATAAGGAGAACTGAAGGTTGTGTCTGAACTTTCCTTCCCCTCAAAAATATTAGATTATTGAATATCTTATGGTACAAGTTTAATACACACACACACACAAGCACAAGCATGGCCGTGTGGTAAGAAGCTTGCTTTCCAACCACATGGTTCCTGCTTAAATCCTAGACTATGGCACCTTGGGCAAATATCTTCTGTTATTGCCCTGGCTGACCAAATCCTTGTGAGTGGATTTAGTAG
>NC_043007.1:4141140-4166140 GCF_006345805.1 Octopus sinensis | reverse complement strand
AAATTATTTTCAGATTATATAGATCATATTTTTTTTTACTTTTTGATTCCTCTATCAAAGTCATTTTTCTCAAAGGCTGTTCAAACGGCTACTTTTAGATATTTTAGTCAGATTCCTATAAAATTCACCAATAAAACTCATTGATAACAACCAACCAAAAGAAATACTGCTCAAACTCAAACATCAGTGAACAGATGAAATAACTGGTGTTTGCCAGTACATCAATAACCCATACTGACAATGTCTGAAACAAACAGATTTATAGAATCACCAAGGATTCAATCAAACAATATCTAAGAACCATGGATAGTTACTGGATTTTTTTTCCTCTTCTTTTTCTCCAGAATCAAATATGGGTAAATGTCCAGTATTAATTCTCTAATGGCACAGTAAATGCCTACTTACAAAGGAAATAAAGGGAAAAAATGTAAAAAAAAAAATTTTTTTAAAGTAGAGAAAAAGCCTTGTACACTGTTGGCTGAGTATAAATGGAGTTTTGTCCCTCAGTTGATCAGCTTGGCAAATGTATCTTTAATCCTCAAGAATATATCAGAAGAATTGCAGAATCTACTCCCAAAGGAATTATTCTTGCATGTACTTTTGTAATGGTCTTGCCGTTTGGTTAGGATTTTTGTGTCAACAGGAAATAGGAAATATGTCTCTGGATTGAGTCTCTTCATTCTTTTTGTCCTCCTCTCTCCCTCCCTCTCTCTCTCTCTCTCTCTCTATTTCTTGACATTCTCTCTCTCTCTTTCTCTCTCTCTCTCTCTCATACTCTTTCTTTATTCTTCACTAGCTTTCCTTCTCTGATTTGTTTTTATTGTTTTTCTTCCTTTTTTCTCCCTCTATACCTCCATTCATAAGCCATTTCTCTCTCCCTCTCTCCTCTCTCTTTCCTTCTCTCTCACTCTCCCCCATCCATCATTCACTTCTGTTTCACACTCTCCTTCTCTTCTCACTTTTCATTTTCCCTTTATTTATTTTATTTTTATTTTATTTTATCTAGTTTCAGCTCACGAGCTGTGATATATATTTTTTCTTTTCCTCTCCTACTTTCCACCATTTCTCTCCAACATGAGACAGGAAACAGAGATAGATTTACAAAAAGAAAGATGGGACTGTTATATATATTGTCAGGATGCACAGAGTGTATCCGGAACGTTGAAGATACAGGTATTAGCAAACTGTTCAGACCAAGGTTTGGGGATAAGACACAATTCGGTGGATGTGTAGGTAGGCGGGATTGAGCGAGGAAGCGGACAGGTAGGTGAATTACTAGTAGATCAAGATAGATGTGTAGCAGATACAGGAGAGATGAAAGAAAGGAATGCAATCAGAAAAAGCAGTTACTCAGTGAGAGAGAGAGAGAGAGGAAGAAAGAGAGAGAGAGAGAGGAAGAAAGAGAGAGAGAGAGGAAGAAAGAGAGAGAGAGAGAGAGAGAGGAAGAAAGAGAGAGAGATGAGTTATGTCAGGTAAAGTATCGGAAAGAAACTATCGTGAGGGTAATTACAGTAAACTCTTAAGGTCAATCAGTGGACGTAAAGAATCACGTCAATTTTGGAAGAATCTTGACTAACTACACCAGTCAATCTATAGATTTAAGATATAAATAGTATTTTGTAAAGAAGGTCTGCTCCAAACTGCAGAGACAGGTGTGGGGAGAGAATGGATGGAAAGACAGACGGATGGACAGATGGACAGATGAACAGGCAGACAGACAATAGATAGACGGACAGACAGACTTATAGATAGACAGACAGACAGACAGACGGATGGATGGATGGATGGATGGATAGATAGATAGACAATAGACAGACAGATAGACAGACAGATAGACAGATAGATAGATAGATAGATATTTGACATTCAGTTTTCCATATTTGCTTAAACTCAATATTTTTTTTCAAAAAGCTGAGATTTCTTTCTTTCTCAATGAAAAACTGGAAATATTTACATTCAGATAAATTTACTGAGATATTTAGCGTAGGAGACATAACAAGCTTGTCTCTTAATCAGATAAACACAGTTTCAAAATACATACAAAGGAAACAGTATTAACAATATGTTCTCTCTACTCGGGGATAACTTGTAACTTACAAAAAGCTCACCAAAAACTGTACAAACACTAGGTCTCACATTACATATCCTCATCATCATCATATCACATCACATCATATCACACCACATCACATCACACCACACCACACCACACCACCACCACCACCATCATAATCATCATCATCATCATTATTATCACCTTTATATGCCCATTTCCCATGTTAGCACTGGCTGGTTGGTTAAGCAAGATCTAACAGGTAGGAGAACGACAACTAGATCTTGTTGAGCAGAGCAGCTTGTGCCAGCGTATAAAACAGACGTAAAATGATTTCGGTTCAAATATGGATACTTATCTTATAAAAGGTTATAATTTGCTGTCTTAAAAGAATGGATGAGCACATCAGACATTGTAGTCCTAGATACACTTGTTTGAAAAAATAAGATATATTCATGCTTGATCAAAGTGTTGTTCAATCAGAACTATCCTCAGGCTAGACAACAACAACAACAACAACAACTCTGAATGGTGCAGTCACCTGGTTGTAAACAAGCATTTTAGTTAGGTACCACTCAGCTGAAGCAGGTAATAAGCTTCTTAATCAACAACTACCAAAAGAATTTTTTTGTTACTGTTTTCACAATTTTTAGTTCAATTCATTCAACAGTTATAAAATATGTTTCCTTACTTCTTGTGCTAATACCAATTTCATGGTGTTAAGCATATGAGCTATATGTCCTAGATATCAATCTATCCCAGATAACACACACAAACGTTCTGGTCTCTATTCTTGACAGCTAAGTTTATCAGAGCATGAGCATGGTTGTGGATTCAGAAGCCATGACGAAAATGATAAACATGCACTTTAAAATATATCTTGTAGTATTTGTATTTGTACTGCCCAAGTTGCACAGGAGATCCCTTTTAATTCTCACCATTATAAACACACTGGATCGTTGATTTCCCAGTAGAAATCTATAACAAACAATGATATTATTTACAAAATGCCATATAAAACAACTAAAATAAATATAAACCATATAGAATTAAGTGTACTGTTTGCCCTTTAATCAATTTAAAAGGCATATATCATCAACAGCCATAATAATGGGTATCCTACCAGAAGATGATATAAGGGACATGAGTGTGTTCTTTTTTAATAAATATGTAGCTCTTATAACATTTTCCTTCATTTTATAAATTGTTACTAATGTTGTATACATATAAATGAATTTGTCATACATCATTACCATTTTATAAAGTACATTAAAACATTAAAACTGTTCGTTTATTTTTACAATAATTACAATATTAAACATTTCAATTTTCAAATTGACATTGGTTATACAAGTGATATAATGTAACCAATAAAAACAAAATTAAATTACATCTTAAAAATAAAATTTACAACTGTAAATGTTGCACCTGATTTACAAATTCTTTTTGATCTCTGAAGTGGTACACATTTAGAATTGTCCAAAGCGGAATTAGGCCTATCAGATATAGTCCGATGTGTAGCAGTAAGAACAAAATAGTTTCAACCAATATTGTGATTTCTTAAAGCACAGCTAACCTGATACAGTTCTATATGTAAGAGATGAGGAATTATTTACATTATTTACATTATTTACATTTGACAGATATTTATCCTCATCTTGCTTGTTGTTAACATCTTTCGGCTGATATACCCTCCAGCCTTCATCAGATGACATAGATTAAGCCATACCAGGTGTGTGAAGCCAAGTGGGAAGAGATGGGAAATTTCGAACCTGGGGAAATTTTGAACCATGGACATATGGCATAGTGGTTAAGAGCGCGGGCTACTAACCCCAAGATTCCGAGTTCGATTCCAGGCATTGACCTGAATGATGATGATGATGATGATGATGACAACAACATAGAAAAATACCTTAGCAATGAGAACCCAGTTTCAAAATTTCCCCAAGACACCTGATGAAGGTGGAAGTATATCAGCCAAAACCTGTTAACAACAAACAAGATGTGGACAAACATCCATCAAATGTAAATAATGTAAATAATGTACACAGCTGACCTGTTTACACTTCAGTTCATAGTGGTCATTCAAAGAATAAGTGGAAGAGTATGGCAGTCATTGCATCTACAAAGAGCTACAGCACTCACAGAAACCATGTTGCCCCAGTCGTTTACAAAGCTAACAGGAATGTATTTGTAATTAACCCCTAGGTGTTTTAGAGGTTCCTCTAGTGATTTAAATTTTGACTTACATACATGATGACATAGATTAAGCCATACCAGGAGTGTGAAACCAAGTAGGAAGAGATGGTCAAGTGGGAGTTTCTCTACAAAATTCAAAGAGCATTTCACGAGATGTTTCTCTGGTTGTTGTTTATAGGAAAAATTGTATAACACGTAAAGTATCCATCAACATGGCCTCTCATTGTGAAGCATAGTTTTATTTAGAAAGGCTAACTTTATATGGTTCCAGATTATCCCACGATGTTTCTTTGAGTTCTCTAGAGATAATATGGGCCATACATCTTGTAGAAATATCAAGATTGTTCAAGAATTGTTTCAACACAGGAGACACAAAGGATACTTTTCCGTAATCTCAATGAATAATGATGGCAATTCCAAAACAAAGAAAAGACAAGTTAGTCACTTTCTAAAAGAAATGCTTGAATCATGACATGGCTAGGCAAACGACAAACAAGACAATCATCGTATACATAGAAATTATAAGAATAAGGAAACTTTGAAAGTATCATCATCATCATCATCATACTCTTACTCTTACTCTTTTACTTGTTTCAGTCATTTGACTGCGGCCATGCTGGAGCACCGCCTTTAGTCGAGCAAATCAATCCCGGGACTTATTCTTTGTAAGCCCAGTACTTATTCTATCGGTCTCTTACCGAACTGCTAAGTTACAGGGACGTAAACACACCAGCATCGGTTGTCAAGCAATGCTAGGGAGACAAACACAGACATACAAACACACACACACACACATATATATACATATATACGACAGGCTTCTTTCAGTTTCCGTCTACCAAATCCACTCACAAGGCATTGGTCGGCCCGGGGCTATAGCAGAAGGCACTGGCCCAAGATGCCACGCAGTGGGACTGAACCCGGAATCATGTATTTGGTTAGCAAGCTACTTACCACACAGCCACTCCTGCACCTACAGTGTATTTATGGCACTACATTGAAAGTTTTTATGATTAAACATGAACTCTCCAGCTGCCTTGGTACTCTTGTCCAACCAGCTCATGATAGTATCCATCCATTGTGTCCTTCGGCTGCCACTTGATCTGCTCCTCTCTACTCTTCCTTCCACAATAATATTTTCCTAACTTCTGCTTCTTCAAATTTGGCCATAATAGATGAGCTTTGTTTTCTTCACAATATTCAAGAGTTGTTGTCTTTCACTTAATTGTTGCAACACCATTCCTTTGTCTCATGCTCCTTGTAAGAATTTCATAACATTCTCTTGAACACCCACATTTCAAACACATTTGGAAGTCTATTGATAAGTATTATCTTCCATGCTGCGTCGAATGAATTTCTGCAGATTTTTCTTCTTTTGTGATTCTCAAGCATAGTAGAGGTTAATCTCAAACAGTGAGATAGAATCCACATTTTCTATTTATTAGCGATTTAATAAGAGAAAGGAAGCTTAGACTTGGGTAATTTAATTAGAGAGATGTTTCATTCAGTGTCATCTATAAACACGAGCTCTCCAAGTGATCTTTGGATTTATTGTTTCTAAGCAAGAGTGGAGTTATCATGAAGTTGATATTGTATCAATGTCTTCATTAATGAATGATAAATTTTAAAAGCAAAGCATTAATATACTGATATATTTTAAGTGGAAGGTCTCTGTATTCAAGAGAGTGTATGAGGAGAACATAATTATTTTGATAAAAGTAACGAACACTAATTTTTTTTAGCCTTTTCAAAACTTTTGAATGGAGGAGATGAAAGTATATCTTGGAATGCTTCTTTCTTAAGAAGTGTTGTGCAGCTCCCAAGTTACAGAGACTAACTGAAACACAAATTCATCTCTAAGGCAGGAAATCGATGCTTAAGAATCAATATCTTAAAAATACAAATGTAAGAACACCTATGTGTAATCAAGTTGCCTGAATTGAACATATCTTGCCAAGTGAAAAATGACCCTGACAACAGGTAAATACCAACAACACCAGGTAAAAACTACATTCACAATGTACACAAATGATCACTGTATCACATCAGCAAATTTCATCCTGTGACAGTTATATTTTTACAAGTCTTATAATGGACTCAGTGAATTTCATGAAAGTGTGGAAGAGGAAGGCCAACAAAGACATGGGCAGAAATGGTGAAAGCTGATCTTAAGATGCTGAACCTCAGAAAGGGGATGACAAACAATGCAGCAAAGAGCAAGACACTGTGTTAGAAAGGACCTCTCTAACCCATGCAAGCAAAGAAAAGCAACAGAGGAGGAAGCGGAGGAGGATTCAAGCTGTTAGTTCAGAATTAGCCATGGAGACTTTACCTGTTTTTGAAGATATTTCCATGTGGGAACTTATAAGCCAGTTTATAACAGATTAAATTTTCATAAGGAGCCTACGTCTATGACTTTTTGACTGCCCTTTTATTAGTTTATGCAGTTATTATGGAAGGAAGAGGGTTAACATACGGTTATCAGAGAAATAGATCCAAATTGAATAACCAAAGAAAATGCTTTAGACTGTGCAGGGGATAGGTGCGGCCACCAGTGACCTACACTTTTATACTTTCAACAAGTAGTAAGTAGATTTAGTTAGACAAGCGACCATGGGTGGTATTCTGAGAAGCCATAGAAAAAGTACAAAAATGCATTAAACTCTAGGACAGAAACAACATGACAACTAGATTAGAAGATGGAAGGCCAATGTCCTACTCTTTTATACTTTTGGCAATCAGCAGTTTTAGCTGGACATGGGACACAGGTTACCACAGAAAAATAGTAACCACAGAAAATATACATTGTCCAAGTTTTAGGGTTGACTGGATCAGCTTGCTCAAAATTATCATTTAAAAATGTTCTTTCTTAACAATAGAGGGTCCAACAGAAGCAACAGACATTTGATGTGACTGAATTAAATTATGCTTGTTTTGCAGTCCTAAACTTTTGGTTTCATCCTCTAGGAGTTTGGTCCTGATTCTAATTGAACATATTTCACAAATAAAAATAAAATCTCTCATAAATGATAGTTTATTTTCTTCAGCTCTTATAGCTTATCTGATTAAATTCTCTAAAAATGCATCCATGTTTTCAATAGGTTTTTAAAAACCATGTCTGGCATATATTCCCTTAAGCAGTTTTACATAAGATTCTTCAAACCATTATAATTTTCAAAAGTATCATCCAAAGTTCTACAATCTCATATAATGTCTGTTATGTTAGGCCCAATATGCTGGAACAGAAGTTCTAGTTTGTTAGGATAAAGATTGAGACTAACAGTTGTTATTAAATATTTAAACTCATACTACATCAAAGTGATTTAAATGGAATATCACATTTATTTATTGTAGCTATCTTGTCTATTTGGATTCAGTGATTGGTAAGTTTTGAATTGATAAAACTACCTGTAATCAAGATAGTTCCAGCTATTATCCTTTAATAAATTTAAAAGACACATATACCATCAGCAACTGTAGCTGACATGATTCTGAAAGCAAATGTAAGGCATATAACTGCTTTATTTTTATAGTTAAGCAACTTTTATCATTGATGACACTGTGCAAAATGCATATCGAAAGTCTTATATTGGACACAAACTCAGAACCTAGGTATTAGTAGTCCAATGCCATATACACACAACCGTTTCATTTTTATATTTGAGAGATGAAATTCAAAGAAGCTCTCCACAAAGTTTACATTGCTTAAGAACACACGTTAGAGTCAAAATCTTCAGAAGAGCTTCTTCTTACCAACAGGCTCTGTGTCACACCAATACAACAACAGTGTATAATTTAGATATTGATTTGGGGATTATTATTAGCATTGCTGTTATTTTTTGACAAATTTATTCTTGCTTTCAATAATTATTTCTAATACTTGTTTCTCTACTTTGGTCAGTTGAAAGATAAAAATTTGTTAAATAATATAATCTTATGTGCCAGAGAGAGAGAGAGAGAGGTGAGGGTGTTCTGACATTATAGACAAGGCTCTGAAATTTATTAGTTTTTTTTCCTTTTTTTGCCAATGAGGACCACCACTAGTTTCTTAGAACACTGGACTGGGATGGGAGAAGCTTTAGGTATGAAAATAGCAGACATTACTACCACTAAGTCTGCATCTTCTTCTAAACAACTCTATTTGCTAAACTCAATTGTTACTACCACCACAACTTGTACTATAGTCACCACGACCACAAAAGTTCTACCAAAATTACCATCATCACCACAATTTCTACCATAACCACCACTCCTACAAAAACTTGTACCACAGTCACTACTACCATCACAACAATAACAACTTTGTATCATGAGCACCACTTCAACAACAACCAACACAATCGCTACTACTTTTATCAGGTATTTTGAAATCAGTGAAATAAAAGAGATTAAATTGAATGAAACATTAAGCAAAAAAGATATTCTTCCATCGATAACCTTTTTTCTAAATCTATTTCTTTATTGTTCACAGAGGGATAAACATAAAGGAAACAAACAAGGATAGACATAAGGATTAAGTCGATTACATCGACCCCAGTGTGTAACTGGTACTTATTTAATCAACCCCAAAAGGATGAAAGGCAAAGTCGACCTCGGCAAAATTTGAACTCAATGTAACAATGGACAAAATACCGCTAAGCATTTTGGCTGGTCTGGTGTGCTAACGATTCTGCCAGGTCAACACCCTATTCTTCTCTAAATTACAACAATAACCCAACAAAGAAACTTCAATGCAGCAAGAAATAGCAACCAAATTCCCTTAAATCTTAAGTAAGGAAACATCACAGTGGAGAATGTAGTCCAAAAAAGAGATCACAGCTAAAATGGCTTTGATTCCAGTTCTTTTTAATCATAGAGCTGACCTGGGGCTAAACAACTAATACTGGACTGTCTTTACACCTATTGCTCCCCTGACTAATACCACCACTACCAGGGGACCTCTATATGGGTGTCATACTAGAAACGACAGGCAAATCTATCTCACATCATACCAAATCAGAAGAGGACACAATAAATAAGGAAGTATTAGAACTGCCTAGAAAAGAGATGTGATAGTCATGCCTGGAAAACCTTTGATCACAAGTCTGCTAGACCAGGGCTAAACAACCACCTACACAAGCACCATAATTCTTGCACCTCTTAAAATGATTAATCTTGCTCTCCTTGCTCCTCTCCTTTCTCACTTTTCATTCTCATCCTCTTCTTACAACTACTGTTCCAAATTCCTTCATCTTCCATTTTACTTCAGTTCTTTCTCTTCCTCCTACCACTGCTCTTCGTTCCCTTCTTACTCCTCCTCATCCCACAACTACCCCTATTTTTTCCATTTCTTCCTTATTCTTCTTCTAAGTTTACTTGTTGTCAACATGGTACCTTTCTAGACATGTCTTTCCTGCTCAATCTCTCTCTCTCCCTCTCAATTTCTCTCTGTATTTCTCCTCATGCTTATATTATTCTCCCTTTCTCCTCTTCCTCCTCTTCTTTAACATCTCCCCTTTCTTTCCATGTTTTTATGCACCCATACACTCTCTCTGTCTCTCACATTTTCACCTCCTCTCTTCCCCCTCCTCACATATTCTGCTCCCTCTCATACGTAAGCATGTAAGTATATGTGTGTGTACGAGAGAAAAGATTGTGTGCACATGCGTGAACAAGAGCGCATGTGCACACACACACACACACACACACACACACACACACACACCCTTCCCATTTATTCTTAGTTCTTTGCACTCAGTTTTCGATTCTCGTACACTGAATCTACCCTCTTTTTTCTTTTTGTGCTCTTTTTAGCCATCGTCTATCTAATTCTATTTTAGCTTTGTACCTTTTACCTTTTCCTACTCTATCATAACTTTTTCTTTGTCTATCCGCAGAATTCTCTCTTTCATCCTTCATGTTTTCATCTTTTACCTTAAATTTACTTAACCATTTAGAATAACTAGAGTTGATTTTGCTTTTACTTTCTTTTTTTTCTTTATCAACCACCTTCCATTCCCCAACTCCATTATTTTTATTTCTTGCCACTAAAAATATTGCCTATAATTCAATATTTTCTATTTTACCCTTCTTTATTTCTTATCCTTCAAAATTTTCTCAATCTTATTCATTTTTTAAAATTATTAATCCAGTTTTTTCTTTTCTTCTTCAACTCTTTCTCCATCTCTTTCACTCTATGTGTGTGCACACACATACACACGTATGTATATACACATATATGCACACACACACACACACACACACATGTATACACCATTTTTCTACCCTATCTTTGATTGCTATCCAATTTTTAAAAATACTTTTCCATTCCCTCTTCTCCATTTTATCTACCATGTTCTTGATCTCTATCCAAATTCTTTCAGTTTTCTTTTCTCCAATCTCAAATTCTACTCCGTCTTCTATTGCTGTTTTTACTCATTACAGTTTTGATTTGCTCTTACCCCATTTACATACTCCTTTCTCTGCTTTCCTTTCATTTTCTTTGCTTTCTCTTTTCCTTTTTTTCTTCAATTTTACTCCATGTTTCTACCTCTTCTGTTACTGTCAGATTTTTTAAAACTGAATCAGTCACTCTTCCCAATTTATCTACCTAATTTCTGATTCCTATTTCTATTCATTTTCCACTTTATCTTCCATACCTTTCCCTTTCATCTACTCTCTCTTTACTTGCCTTCCATTTTATTTTTCTGATTCCATCCTTTATTTATGTAACTTATACTTAATTTCAATCTAATTCAGATTTCATCACTTTTTTCTGAAACTTAAGTATATGTTTCTACCTTGTCTTCTATCACCAATCATTTATTTACTGTTTGCTATCCTCCATCTCAAACTCCCTGATTTCTTAAAATATTCTTTCAATTCTTTTAACAGTCCTTCATTTTATCTGTTCCAACTGCAACCCTTCTTTTCCAAGTACCCTTACCATTCATCATGTTTCTGGTTTCCTTCCAAATCATTTAAAAGAAAATTTCTAAACTGTCCTTCACTTTTAATACCGTGTCATACATTCTTTTTTTTTTTTTTTAATTATCATTCTCAATCTTTGTTATACTTTCCTTAATCTCCCAAAAGACATTCTCTTGTTTTTCTTGACTCTACTCATAGCTTCTAATATCACATTTGTTTTCATCTTAAAAAGAAAAATTTATCTGTTGATCTCCATTCATCTCTCTAGTTTGGGAATTTCCCATAATTTTCTTTTTTTTCAGACTCTACTCTCAGTCAATATTTATTAGTTTCTGTGGCCACCAAAATTTTTTTTTTTTTTTACTTTATTGTTAATTGTCATTGATTTAATCCTAATTTTCACATCTAGACATGTTCTTCCTTTTTATCTGTCTCCTTTTGTCTTGAATGCTTATATGAATTATTTCCTTTCACCTTCCCTATTTTCTACTCTCACACTTTTTTTCCCATTTCTATTTACATTTGCCCATTTATTTAACTCATTCCTTCTATATTCTTTTTCTTTTTTTATTTCATTTTAATATACAGTGAAATGTCAATGTTAATATCATAATCATCATCATCAATCATTATTGATATCAACATTGACTTCCACTTTAGAAAGGGATGATAAACAGCTTTTAAGTTCAGAAAAAGTTGGTGTACCAGTGGTTGCAGTCAAGTAGAAGAGTCCTTTCTTAATGAAATGATCGAATGAGTGCATGTAGCAGATGCACCGTCCAAGATACATGAACAGTATTCTAGCATGCAACATGTATGTCTTGAAGAGATTTAATTGTTTAAAGCTGAAATAATATCTGGCCCCAAGAGAACACATTTACTTCCAGAAAGAGTTTTGAATAAGTTATAGCAATATGGTTGCTATGGAAGAACATCAGAGATTGTGAAGTTGTAGAGATTTTTAGTTCTGTGTTTATCATGAGTAGAGAATATCTAATGTTGAAAGTTTCCTTGGTATGTATACTGACTGAGTCTTAAATCTGTCAGATGTGATAAAGTTGTCATGTCCTCATAGCCTAACGATTTCAAAATTTCTGATCACAAAATTACTGCAGGTTGAATGCCAAAAGTCTAGTTATATATGAATGACATCGATATGTGGAAGATCAAATAAAAGTGCAAGCCACATTGAGCAGATCATTGATACACAAAAAGAAAAATATGATCACCAAGGAGAAAGACTTGAATGAAGAATAAGATCATCAACCCAACATGTTTGAAGTCTTGGAAATACAATCAACAGGCCAATATTTGGCAGTCTTTGAGAGTATGTATTTTTTAATTTAAGGATTGGATATACCATTTCTTATTCAAAAGACTGGAGAGAAAAAAGGTTGAAATGTTCAGGCAGCAAGCAATGACTGGGTGCATATTGCTTGAGAGTGATACAGAAACAGTGGTGTTTGGAGCTGAAGTCACAAGAAAAGTTTTTACTCTCGGCAACATTATGCATGTTTATAAATTTTAGTTGCATGATGTTTATTTATAGTGCATGGCTGTTTCCTTCAAAAGTGCAGTGATTGTATTAAAAAAAAAATTAGAGCCAGCTTAATTCTCAAAAACAAGAGACTATTGATTTGTGGTGTAGATCTGGCTGTATAAAAACTATATTGTTAGTTTCTGAGTAGAGAAAAGGAAGTTGGCAGGTTTAGAGAGGTTACCCTTCCTGTGAAAAGAACATACAGTTGTATATTTCCATAGATTAGAGTATATCCACACTGAGAAATAAATATTAGTGTGCTCTATAACTGTTCCTCTCTAAGGCAATCCTCCATGGATGTTGTAGAAGCCTTAGGCACTTTGGCCAACATGAGTACTGAAGTTGCCAGCCATCCTGATGATGTCACTGTCAGTCATCATTAAAGAACCCTGCAGAAGGGCGTCATAGAATTGTTCCTTCTGTATGTCTGTTAATTCCACATATAGAGCATATGCTGAGAAAAGTGTCGCTAATGTGTGGTCTATAACTAGTCTCATCTTGATTATCCTATTGCATACACTAACTACCTCTATCACCTTTTCTATCCATTTTTCAGTTGACAGTATGCTGTCTTCATCACTACTATCACTATTACTCAGTACAATTTGTATCTGTCTTTTGCCCATGAGGAATTTGGCTGAGGATCCTTTCCACCTTACCTTTTGCACACAGCATACATCTACTTGTCTCTGTTTCAGCACTTCCACAATCTTAAACATACTTATCACCCTGCCCATGTTTATGGCTGCAGCCCTACAGTTTTGGAATACACAAGAACAGGCAGGTCTAATGTAGGTAGGAATATGGTCTAGTGGCTTGTTCATTACTACATGAATACATATACACCTGTGAGGAATAAGGGTTGTGCTGTAGTTTACCATCATTTTTCACATTTGCAGCATCTGTCACAAAAGGTGTACTTTATTATCAATATATAAATAAATAAATAACTGTTAAGTATTCTTCATTCACTTACATTGTGAATGTTATGGCTGTTTGCTGTGCCTTTTATATCAACACATTACCATTGTTGGTAGGATGGCAATATAGGTGAGGAGGTTGGGAGGATAGGAGAAGGATTTCCAGTATACATGGTGGGAGGCAAGAATGGGTGGGTGCATTGCAAACAAGCGAGAGCCACAAAAACATTTATGAAAGATGAAGGAGAAACCTCAACATGGTTACTTAGTCAGTTGGAAAAAGAAGTCAAATCTCTCTCAGGAACACATTGCAAGCCTCAGAACCTTTCAAATGAGGGAGGAGGAGGGCGAGAGAGATGGAGAGAGGGGGAGAGGGAGAAAGAGGAGGGACAGAGAGAAGGGACAGATGGGAAGAGGGGGATGAACGGACGAACAGAGAAGGGGAGAGGAGAGAGGTAGGGAGAAAGTGGGAGAGAGGGTTAAGGGAGAGAGAGAGGGTTAAGGGAGGGGAAGAGAGAGAGGATTAAGAGAGAGAAGGGTTAAGGAAGAGAGAGAGAGAGAAAGAGTGAGGGTTATGAAATAAGAGATGAATTCAATGACATGGAAAGCACATGGGACAAAAGAGAGATAGACAATATTACATTAAAGAAGTCTATTAAATTAAGGACAATGCTTAAAAAGACAGCTTTAATACATAAAATATATAAATTTCATGAGGCAAAAATACTGACATTAAGAGAAAAGTAGCAAGCAGATTACCATGGTTACACAGAAGAAAGTGATTGATGTCAGGCTTCTTTTCTGTTTCTCTGTACCAAATTTACTCATGATACTTTGGTCATCCTGGGTCTGTAGTAGAAGACACATACCCAACGGTGCCATGCCATAGGGCTGAACCTGATACCATATGGCTGGGAACCAAACTTTTCAACCACACAGAAAGTCTGTTATAAAAGAGTTAATCTGCAGGAGGGATAATTATAGATTCGTTTTAGTGATTGGTCTCATGAAGCAGAATAACACCTGGGATTGGAATTGAACTGTTTGGCTTTGTAAAGGGTGGTGTTATCAGGAATGCTGTTTTTGTATTGAGAATGATAATGGAACGGGCAACGGAGATACAAAAAGATGTTGTCATGTGTTTCATAGATTTCATGAAGGCCTTCAACAAACGAAGACATGACATAATATTTGAAGAATTCAGTAACCTTGGTATGCAAAGGAAAGATTCTGAAATTTGCAGAGCCTGTACTGGAACTAATAAGCGTGCATAAAGGTGAGTGGAGAATACAGTAACTACACTAGCATCAGTAGATGTGTTATGTCCCCAGATCTCTTCAATTATTATTGCAAATTGATCACAAGGGAACTGGAGAAGGGAAAAGGTCTCAGAGTAGGAAGCAGAGACATCACAAACATAAGATATGCAGATGACACCGTATTACTTGCAGAATCAGAAAAGGAATTTCAGAGACTTCTGGATGTAGTATCAGTAAAAGTGAGAGGAAGGATCTGTTCATAAATTACAAGAATACACAGTGTATGGTGGTGACAAAGAAGGGAAGCCAAAAGTGCAAGCTGAAAGTGAACAGTTAAACCATTAATCAGATATCGTCCTTCGGCTACCTTGGAATTTTGATCACAGAAGATACAAGATGTGTGAAGGAGATCAAACGGTGGAGAGTGCTGGCAAAATTTGCATTCTCAAAATTGTATGATATCTTAAGAAACTGTACTCTGAACATCAAGACCAGGATCCATATACTGAACTGTTATGTTTATCCTGTGTTAATAAATGGAAGGGAAGCATGGTCTATAACATCAGAAATGAGAAGGGGCTTGGAGAGCTGTGAAATGTGGTTCTGAAGAAGAATATTGAGGATAGTATGGACAGACAAAGTGTTTAATGAAGAAGGGATGACCCAGACTGTGGTAAATAGGAAACTGCTTCATGAGACAAGAGTCAAGCAAGTGGGATTTCTTGGTCATGTGATGAGGAATGAGGGCCAAGAGAACTTAGTGACGACTGAAAAGATCAAAGAGAAAAAAAAGCATGGATGTCAAGCTTGAGGAATTGGTTGGAAGAAAGAGGCATTAAACATCAGGAAGTGGAACTGTTACAGAAAACAAAGAACAGGGAATTGTGGCAGAACATGTCCTATATTCTGGACACGACACTGAAAGAAAGCCAAATAGAGGATAGGAAGATTCTGCTACACAAATAGGGACTGTCTTAGCAAAGAACTGGAAGTCAGCTATAATTTTATAGGGGACAGAGCTTGTAAGCATTGTTATGAATAAATGATGCTTTATTACTTAATGATCATCAGGTACTGTGATGGTAATTAAATACCTTCTTATTAGTGATGATGTGTAAACATCTCCGGGTGTTTAGACAGTATTCTTCATGGATAAAGATATTTGTGGGCTTTAGGTGTGGAGGCATTGAGAAACATATCTGGGAAAATGATAACAATCAATCACATAGTAGTGTCTAAGGTTTTATGTATTTAAAACCTTATTTTTTTAAATAGCATATTTCTGGGCATTAATTACTATGTCACTGGACTGGTTTTTCACTGCTTTCTCCAAATTTTGTTTAAACTGAATGCAAACTTGGTTAATAATAAAATCACTTCTACAGAGTTGCTTGATGCTAAAAATAGCAAGCACACCTTATTGACTTAAATAAGAAAGAGCATAGAGATAATGTCATCCTATATAATCACAAAAAGGACAGGATGGTCATAGCTAGAATAACTTGATCATAAGTCTGCTCATGCAGGATGACCTGGGGCTAAACAACAATAGCACCATCCAATTATCCATACCTTTTGGTTTAACTAGAATCTAAAAAGGTTATATACACTATCCACCAACTTCAGATTAACCAATAAGAGACAATGGTATGACTGTAAATAGGGAGTTTTAGGAGAGAAAATAAATGGGCATTATGACATTAATGTGCCTCCCAATGGCATGTATTAGAGAAGCAAAGTGAAAAATCACTTGAGCTGAGAAGCCAAATTGTGAAGCTGGTTCAGTGAGAGATATCACAACTCTGCAGTGATCACTTGATGAAATTTACATTGTCTATCAGTTTGTCTTGTATTGTATAAAAGATAGCAACATGTAAATATTGCGATGAGGAAATAAGGTGTTAGTATGATTATCTCTATAGGAAAATACATGAACAAATAATAAATATATTCATAGCTAGGTATGACTGGATAAATTTGTGTGTGTGATTGCGTATTTCATCTGTGCATGACTATATGACATAGGTATGCATGTGTATGCTCACACATGCATGGGACACACAGAGGCAAATATAAGTTTGTGTTGTGTGTGTGAGTGTATGTAGATGAGAGTATAAACATATTTATGTGTCTTTTTACATTACATTATATATGCATACAGATATTCAAATATACTTGTAATTGTATACAATCATATATATGCAAGCATGCACAAACATTTACACTTGCTCACACACACATGTGCACACACACATACATGCATGCGCGTGCATGCACGCACACATAAAACCATACATTCTTATTTTTAATTGGAAAGATTCTTCGAAAATGTTCCAGAAATGAATTAAATTTTTATAGAAACACACACTCACAGTTACATCATCATCTTTTTCATTATCAATATTATCATTATTATTATCGTTATTTTCTTCTTTCCTTCAAACTTTGTTTTTCTTTATACTATTTTCTGTTTTTTTTTTTTTGTTTTTTCCTATGCCAGAAATAGATAAGTTAAAAATATGTAACCAATAGGGTTTCCAATTAAAAATATGGTTCTGGAATCATATAAAGAAGCCATTCAGTGGAAACAAAAATTATGGGTGTTTGCCATTTGTTGTTGTTGTTGTTGTCACGTTTGTTGTTCTTGTGGTGATGGTGTTGTTGCCGTTAGTTTTATTGTGTTTAATTTAAAATTACTTCTTTTACTGTGTTTCTAACTTATATTTTGTTTGTTGTTGTTGTAGTTGTATGATTTAGTTTATCCCCCCCACCTTCTAAATCTTGAATTTATATATAATGTACTAAATAAGATTGATCCTAGAAAAATGTAAACACATACATACTTGTGTGTGCGTACACACAAGTGCACATTCATGTATGTCAGTCAGATATCACAAGTAAGGTGTCATACCCAATGACTAATGTTGCAGTATCGTTATAAACTGTTACAAAAGCAAAAGACAGCAAATTGCTAAGAGTAAGGAAAGCCACAGAGGGATCAAGCTATTGGACAAGTTATAAATGTCATAGATAGGGTTCAGGGCAAAACTTGTTAGGAAAGCACTGGCCTGGATGAAATACAGTTTAGCTTTGTGTCAGGAAGGGACACCACTGATACCCTCCTTCTTGTCAGACAACTGCAAGAAAAGTACTTAATTTGGAATAAACCCTCCCACCAAGCGTTAGTCTTCTAGGGAAGGCCTAAGACAGGATCTCTTGTTTTGCTATCTGGTGATCACTAAGGAAACTAGTAGAAGAATAGCTTTGAGTGCCACATTAGCTAAGGTGAGAATCAGTGATGAATTTAGCAGGCAGAGAGGGCTCCATTAGGGCTCACTTTCCAATTCCTTCTTATTTATCACAGTTCTCCAGGTAATAACAAGAATTTATGACTGGCTGTCTTTAGGATCTTCTATATACTTATGACTTAGCTCTTGTGGTATAAAATGTAGAAGAAATGAAGCAGAAATCTCAAAGATGGAAGGAAAACCTGAGTGGAAAGAATACATTGTATCTCTTGGTATCCACTGCACCCACCTAAGCTATCTACCACCACCATTTCCACCCTAGAAGTCCTTTTTACATTGACATTCATCACTCTTTTTCCACACAAACTTTATTATTCATCAAATATGCTCTCCCTTAATTACTCACACACACTTCCACACATACATATATATATATACCTCATCAGCAACAGCAGCAGTGTTATCATTTAACATCCTGGCATTATCATTTATGTTATCATTTAACGTCCATTTTCCATGCTGGCGTGGGTTGGAGGTTTGACAGGAACTTGTCAACCAGAGAACTATCCAGGCTCCAATTGTCTGTTTTGGAATGGTTTCTACAGCTGGATACACTTCCTAATGCCAACCACTTTACAAAGTGTACTGGGTGCTTATACACATGTATATACATATACACACACGGTGTGCATGCATATGTGTGATTTATCTGAGGAAAGTACCATGGTACCTTTGCAAGCCATCCAAAACTGGTAAAGTTAAGTAGTGATATTCTGCTTAAATTTTCTTGGGCAGGTGTATTAGGTAGACTTAGGCATAGATGGTACACAGTGTATTAATTCAAAGTAGCCAATGAAATACAGCCTTTAATAGAAGGAAAGATGACAGGAAATCCATGGTTTCATTATTGTAGCTAAGGGAGTCTTTGCCAATCAGCCAGAGGGCACTTTACTTGAATTTTTAGATATAGTCTACAATATTTTTATATCTTGCAGTATCACCTTCTCAGGTATGTGAGCAGTACTCTAATGTAGATGGCATTTGAGCTTTGTAGAGGATCAGTCACATGCACAAGGCTTAGCTTAACTATTTTCTGAACCTGAAGAAAAGTAGCCTTTGCTGTGTGGTTTTAGTAGTATTATTATTTGCTGTTTAAGGTGATGAGCTGGCAGAAACGTTAGCACGCCAGACAAAATGCTTAGCGGTATTTTGTCTGTCTTTATGTTTTGAGTTCAAATTCCACCGAGGTCAACTTTGCCTTTCATCCTTTCAGGATCAATAAATTAAGTACCACTTGTGTACTAGGGTCGATCTAACTGACTGGCTCCCTCCCCCAAAATTTCAGGCCTTGTGCCTAAAGCAGAAAAGATTATTATTTGCCATTTGTGAAATTGCTATGAGAAATCTTCAGAGATTGTTGTAAAGTCAAGCAGTTTCTATATTTTGATGAGTCTAAGGTATATTTCTCATGTCTTGGAAGTCATGAAGTGCAAAACTTGAGACATGTAGTGACTGTGTCATGATATTGTGCTTTGCAGAGAGAAGTCACGACAATATTCTGTCAAGCAAAAGTTGAAATGCCATACTTAATTTTTTTTCCTTAAATATAGTGGCAAATGATAATTGACCTGCATCATAGTGCAAGAAGTGAAAGAGGTAGTTGTGAGCTCAAGGATTTTCAGCTGCACCTACAATCTTTACTCAGATCACAACTAAATATATTTCACATAAAAATCCATTATAATCCTGCTGTAAATGTATTGGTGTTTGCTTGTTTCATTCTACACTGTGGCTTGTATGGAAGGCATTGAGACAGGTTTTTATAGATGAATGCTATTGCCTGTTTTTCAAGGAAGAGACATTTTCCATTCCAGAGGAATTCGAAAGTGCAGAGCTAACAGATGACTAGTCGCCAGGGGAATGTCAACAAACAGCAGCAATTACAGTCCAGTCACAAATGGTGACATCATCCCTTGTAACTGAGCTGCAGATGGTAAAGTCACTGTTTGTAGCTGAAGTTCAGCCAAAATTGAAAACATTCACACAGATGTACACACATTCATATATGAACATAGACATAGTTGTATGGTTTAGAAGCTTGTTTATCAATCAAGAGGTTCCAGGTTCGATTCCACTACATGGCAATTGGGACAAGTGTCTTTCACTGTAGTTTTGTATTGAAGCAAGTGAGTGAATCTGGATAGATGGGAACTGCTTGAAAGCTTAGGAAATGGATTGTATTTTATTCAAAGAGTCAGCAGATTCTCCCTGAAAACTATGTTATGGGCACAATGTCTGTGGAACACTCAGCCGTTTACACACTAATTCAATAAGTAAGCCAATCTGTTCATCAAGCAATTGGAATCTATTAACATTGTGTGTGTGTAACTATATATATGAATGGGAGAAAAGAATACTCTACATATTGTGGAATTTATATAATTTAAATGATTTGTTATTTTTGCCATCTAAACAAGTGAACAAAATGAGAAATTTCAAGAAGTAATCGTGTAAATTATCAAATTCATAAATAAATAAATAAAAATATTACACAACAGTCCTCCACTCTACTGAGTTACTGTGAGACACACTATTGCAATGACATATATATATTTAGTAGTTAATTAACTCCATGAGGCTCCGGCAGGGGGTTGTGGCGACCCCTGTTGTACTCTTTCGCCCCAACTTTCTTTCACTCTCTCTTCCTGTTTCTTGAGTAATGCTGCAATGGACTGGTGTCCCGTCCAGCTGGAGGAACACATACACCATAGAAACTGGGAAACCGGGCCCATGAGCCTGGCTAGGCTTGAACAGGGCGATGTTAGTTTATTAAGCATATGGTATACACCTGGTAGTTTACCAGTTAGCATATTCACTGCCAATGGCTAACTGATACATCCGTGAGGCAGTGTGACCAATGCTGGTGTCATGTAAAAAGCATCTTTCAAGTGTTGAGTCTCACTGAGGCAATGACAAATGATTGAGACCTTTGGCAATATGCTGTGCTTGAGAAGAAGACGACCCATCAAGCCAAATGAAATTGTAGTCGTGGCGGATGTTGATGCCATGCAAACCCATGCTTGTGGCACATAAAGGCATCCATTACACTCTCGAGGTAGTTGTCATTAGGAATGGTATCCAGCCGTAGAAACCATGCCAGATCAGACTGGAATCTGGTGCAGCCCCTCAGCTTACTAGATCTGGTCAAACCATTCAACCCATGCCAGCATGGACACCGAACATTAAATGATGATGATGATGTGTACAGGTGAGTCACAAGAGTATGGAAGGAGAGTGGAAGATAGAAGGGAGGAGGAGAATGCAGTGGGTTGTGAACACAGGTGGAGGGAAGGTGGGGTGTATGTTAGGAAGATGAGTGGTAGGGAAGAGGGGCATAAACATGAATGCCATGTTTTTAGGGTACTTAGATGGGTAGGTCTTCTCAGGCACCATGTACACAAACATGGTGAAATCATTAATGACTAAAGACTAATGTCCACCTTGTTGGGATTATCCTGTATGATATCAGCTCACCATGACAGGGGTTGTTGCATATCAGCTGTCACATAACAGACCGAGAGTCCAGCTCCAAAGTAGACCAAAACAACTGGTAGACTCTGGTCTGAATTTGAAGTCCGATTGATCTGGCAACCATTCCCAACAGTTAGATGAACTGTCCAGAAATACACCAAAACGCTGGAAGTGGATTTACAAGTCGTAGCACATGAGCTGATAAACAAATATATTTTATGCTCCAATTCATTAAAGAAACAGATAATTGTTCTGAAATTACATCTTTATTCTGAACAACCATGTAGCAATCTCTCTAAATCAGTAAGCATTATGAAGAAACATTACCTCGAAAAAAGCTCAATCTGCAACCGGATTTCATTTCTTGCTTGAATTTATTTCACTTGATTTATAATGAGAATGTTCTTGTGAACAATGCAATTTCCTAGTTGTCTTCACCTCATGTTATAAAATTGAAATCTGACTATTTGTAGAATGTAACAGAGATCAGGAACTACCAAGATGATAGGGAGCAGAGGAGTTGGCAAGCCTACTACCACTTTTGCATTGTTTCTGTGGCAAAGGCACTTGACTCTCCACTGTCAAGTTCACTTAACTTTAAGTAAGTATTCTTAAGGTGTTTCATTATCTTATATGACTGGATCCCAATTCCCCCAGGAGGCAATGAAAAACTATTCTAGTCTAATGGTCCATTAAATCACTACATACTGAATGGATTTTCACAGGTGCCCTTGCAACCCAATTAGGTTAACTCCTTAAAGTACTGTAGTGATTGTTGATAGTAAGGTAGTTTCCCATATGTTTACAAGATTTATCATAGTATAATATTGGTAGCTAATATTGGTAGGTGTAAAATGCTGCAAAACAACCTTCGTCCTTGCACACAATTTTAAAATCTTTTAATTTGGATGTTTTTCTAAACACTTATTCCAACTATAGTGAGATATTAAAAAAAAACAAAATAGCATATGTAGATGTTGCTGGTGGTGGTGATGGTAAAAGAATTGGTGCTAGTGGTGCTAATGTTAGTAAGGATTACATAGATACAAATGTTTATATTAATTACTACATCCAATTAAATATGCATTAAAATCTATGTGAATACATTATTTACCTATTTTTGTTAAAGTCAAGTACCAGAAAAAAGTCTTGAACGCTACTGTTCCACAACAGACTAAACCATATTTTAAAAAAAGGCTAAAAACAAAAATTAAAGAACCTAACATGCTCAGCTTATCTCCAGGCTAAATACTCCTAATATTTTCTTTCTCACCTGACTGCTTTGTACTGCTCTTTACCAACCCCCTTTCCTTCTACTTTTCCTCAGTCAATGACTTTGCTCTTATAGCCTCATTCACTGCATGTACCATTCCACCTCTGTGTTATCTACTGCATTGCTAGAACAATGCTTCATCCACAGAACAGGCTAATGGATTACAGTAGATTATCTCTTAGGAACACCTACCTGTCCTCAGTATAAGAAATATTTATCACTATTCCATGATTTATTATCAAACCAAAGAATACTTAAGACTTAAGAACTTACAGTATTTTGTGGTGCTGAGGATAACTTTGACTTTTATTTCTCTGAGGATTGATAAGTTAAGCAAGACCAGTAATGTCCTGACATCAATTGTCAGCACCTTTATACTCAACTACCCTAGCAAAAAAATTGGCTTCATGGCTAATCAAAGATAAAATTTATTATTAGGATTGTCATATCAATGAAGACAAACTTTTTGGATTTGGCTTGAAAATAATATCTGTTAATTCCTGAAAATAATACCTGTTATTTCCTAACTATATTTAAAACACAATTTATCACTACAGTGGTGATAGGTCATTTTTCATATGAGTGCTTTGTTCTTCATCTGGTAGACGTATTTTTCTCAGTCGCCAAATATAGAACACAGCTGAGTGTTATTCGAAATACTCCTGTTCTAGATTTAGCAGAGACATCAAGCCCATCCTATAAGATTGATGAAAGCTAACCAGCCTATAATGGAATATCAAGTAACACTGAATTTTTCTATAAAATCTTCTGCATTTATTTTGTCCTAAGTCATGAAGAGATAAGATTTTTGATTTGTAAACTATGATAGTAAAGTTATCAATACATGGACCAAACATTGCCAAAAAGAAATGGGTTCGGGGTATAGATATTCCATCAATATCTAAGGAAATGTTTGGTCATAATTTTCAATTTTCTTTTTCACTGACAATCAAGCAATTATTTGACTTCAGATCAGTAGATTTGATTTGAGTCATAGAAATTTAGGTCATGGATCTGAAACCTTATCAACTTTGCCAACTGAAAAGATCCAGCATATATACATTTACATAGCAATATGCATCTGCACCCATACTTATCTAAACCAGCATCATAGAAAGAAAAAAAGAAGGAACAATGCAGATTAGAGGAATTAATAATCCTTTATGATACAGAATTGTAAAATGGAAAGAAAAAAATTCCTTTTGTACCAGGGTTTAATTTGGGGATTTGGTTGGGCTTAAGTTAATTTTTGCTCAAAAGTAGTTATTATATTCAAATTAAGTTAATCTTAGCACAAGCATTTAATTTTAGTTTTTGTTGTATTAACTGGATGATAAACAGATATCTAACTAGATCAGATCCTGATTTACCTTCAACGATTTTGCCATGAGTGTCATTGTATTGTAAATCAATAAAACACTTCTGAATTTTATGGTGATACTACTTGCGGTAGTATTATTATATATCCCTTTTCTACCCTTTATATGTATCCCTTTTTATGCATTCTTTTTCTACCCTTTAACAGCAAGATAAAAATATAAATAACTAAACCATCAGTTTGTTGTTAGAACCAGTTGGTTCGGTTAATCCCAGCTCTCATAGCTTGTCTTGGGTGAAATTAAGATTATGTTAGTTTAGATTGGTGTCCGTCAGATCTGAGGATAAGTTGATGTTTGTAGCAACTAGGTGTTATTACGCTTTTTCATTAACCCTTTCGTTACCAACCCTGGCTCTGGCTCTGTAGTACAAATGTCTTATTTTCATAAATTTTGAATTAAAATCTTCCACCAAATCTTAGTCACAATTTATTTTCATAACACTGGCTGAATGATAACTAAATTATTTTACTAAATTCTTTGTTATATTTAAAGTAATTGAAAGAAACACAGAGCATCTCAACAGAAATACAGTAACGAAAGGGTTAAACATTTGATTTGATGAAGTTTCTAACAGAGAAAAATAGAGATATAAATTGTACCAAAATGAAAAAAAAAAAATGCAGAGCATCAGCATAAAGTAGATAAGCCATCTAAGAACAACTTCTCTGATACTGGTGGCACAACAAAAT
>NC_043007.1:4028640-4138640 GCF_006345805.1 Octopus sinensis | reverse complement strand
GTTAAGCAACAAGATGGGTAAGGGTGATTAGGTGATGGTCTAGGGCTTAGGGGCGGGAGACTCCAGACCTTGGGAAAAAGAAAAAATTTTGATCGTTTTGTTGTAGTCGAGGGCTCTTCGTTAACACCCGACACCACTGGGAGGTGGTCCTCGAAGTCGCTGGAAATGGAGATCTCCAGGTCCAAATTCTTGAATGGCGGTGCCTGTCATAGCAATGGTTGTTGCTATTAATGATGTTGTTATTGCTGTGGCTCTTGGAGTTGTTGCCATGACTCTTGCTGCAGCTATCATTCTTGTTAATGCTGTTATCATTGTCATTTCTGTTTTAGTTATTGCTGTTCTTTAGCCCCAGAATAATATTAATCAAGCAGACCTGTGATCACGTGCATTCCAGCCATGACTGTCCCATACAGGTATCTAGGACAACATTATCTAAAAGTGTACTTTCTGTTTTTTTAAAGCAATAGGATGTGATTTGAGGAATATATGATTGCTATTTTTAGGAGGTCAATTGACGGCATAGAGGCTCAATGATGTTGTTGTTAGCACTGTAGCTATTTGTTGTTGTTGCAATAGAGGAAACTTTTGTTGATGTTGTTGTTATTGTAAATTGTGATTTAGTTACTATTTTAATCAATGCTATTATTTATCTCTAATCGAGTTGTCCAATGATCAGAGACAATCCAGTCATGACCA
Source organism: Octopus sinensis (assembly GCF_006345805.1). Taxonomy (NCBI): domain Eukaryota; kingdom Metazoa; phylum Mollusca; class Cephalopoda; order Octopoda; family Octopodidae; genus Octopus; species Octopus sinensis. Next base: position 4,137,944 of record NC_043007.1, on the reverse strand, counting down.
TCCCATATTTTTCCAAATGACAAAGGCTCAGAATCAAATTATCCAACATATAGTTCTTTTCTAGGTGGGGAGTGATTGTAAGGGAATTTAGTTGTTATTTCTGGTAGATCATATGACTGCATAGAGGCAGTCTTTCAGCTGCCTTTGTTGTTACAACTGTTAATATTACTATTACAAATTTCATGTACTCCAACCACCAAATCCACTACCATTACTACAGCAACAAGAACAACACTGCTACTGCTACTACTTCATCTATCACATCATTCCACCTTCTTCCCACACCAATTGTTCTAAAATTATTGTAGAATCAGTTTTTTCCCTTTGTTTTTGCTTTTTTTTTTCTTTTTCTCCATCCCCTTTTGTTAGAATATTTCAGTTTATTTATTATTGTTTTTGTTTTTTTTGTTTTTTCCTCATAGTTTATATAAAATTTAGGCAAAAACTAATGTTCCATGAAAAACTCCCACTTTACCTTATTAAAAAACATTAAGTATTCTCTGAATTTGTAGCGATAAGTATAGCTTCAGAATTCTGATGATTACCAAACTAAACATTAATCGCACAAAGGCTATAGATGTGTAATGTAATAATGTGAATTAAATGCTTCAAGTTCCCTCAAGGGGCTTTTAAGGACTGTTGCTTATCTTTGGGTTGCTGGTGTTAAAACAGATAAGATAAATCCCCTTCCATCCCCTCAATAGGATGCCAAGTAATCTATTTTAGGCCCTTTAACCTAGAGCTGGTACCAAATTTACTTCATGTTAAGATACTGTTTTTCATGGACAGCTTGCCAGGAGCCAATAAGGAAATCGCTAAGTGGTCACTTGACATACTAGAAATAACAACTAAATTTTCTTCACACCATCCTACCACCACCATCACCACCACCACCACCCACCTCTGTCTTAGAATAGGAAGGAAAGGACATGCTAGATAGTGTACTCCTAGGTATATGTAAAAAAAAAAACCTGAGTACGGCTGGAATGTCTTTTATCATAATTCTGCAAGATCAGAACTGACCATGATCTAAACCTCAACAACAGCTAGTCTATCACAGATCTGTGTTTCTCCAACTGACCACTCCAAATATTTTAAGTAGGTATGTCTCTTCTATTTTTTAATTATTATAAATCTTCCACACAGAGTGAGGAGCTGGTTTCCAACAAAGATACAAAGCTCCATCATTGCGATGTCGATAACAAAAACAATGTCACATTTTAAACTTGAGAAAAGTCTTGCATATTTTTACTGTTCCATTCACAGTTGGTTGCTTGTTTGTTTGGTATACTCTTTTACTCTTTTACTTGTTTCAGTCATTTGACTGCTGCCATGCTGGAGCACCGCCTTTAGTCGAGCAAATCGATCCCGGGACTTATTCTTTTGTAAGCCCAGTACTTATTCTATCGGTCTCTTTAGCCGAACCGCTAAGTGACGGGGACGTAAACACACCAGCATCGGTTGTCAAGCAATGCTAGGGGGACAAACACAGACACACAAACACACACATACATATATATATATATACATATATACGACAGGATTCTTTCAGTTTCTGTCTACCAAATCCACTCACAAGGCATTGGTCGGCCTGGATGTATATATATATGTCTTAAGAGACAGAAGAATTTAAGACTCAGTGCTCAACTTTAATTGTTGACTTGAAACAAATGAAAAGTATCACACGGGTAATCTGTCTTAGATACTGTTCTTGTAGTTGTTCTCAAGAGTGACAAAAAATGGTGCCAATAGACTTGATTAGTTTGCTCCAAATCACTACAAAATAACATAATTACATTTAAAATGTAAAACTGTGAGCTTGTAATTTAATATTATATTCAATCCGCCAGCTCACATCTAGTGGGACTAATGCTGAATTTGATCTCAAGTGTGTGATTTAACAAACTGCTATGTGGGACATCCAGTCTGCTTGACAATACTTGAAAAGTATCTTCATTTCTTTATTCAACCTAGTACACATCATCATCATCATCACCGTTTAACATCTGTTTTCCACGCTGGCATGGGTTGGACGGTTTGACTGAGTCTAGGAAGCTGATCCAAGGTACTTTTGAGTGGGCTGGTTATGCAACACTAGTGTAGGTTACAGCTGTGAATTCACTATATTTGCCGGGTCTTCTCAGTCACAGCATACCTCCAGAAGTCTCGGTCTTTTTTGTCATTGCTTCTGTCAGGCTCAGTGTTCGAAGGTTATGCTTCGCTACTTCATCCCATGTCTTCCTCCAACTGTTTTGGAGTGGCACTTCTTCACACAGCCCTCCTCGTCCATCCGTAGTACATGACCATACCAACGCAAACGTCTCTCTTGCATGTCACATCCGATGCTTCTTATGTGTAACATTTCTCTCAGGGCGCTTACACATATTTGTTGAAAGGACTTGAACTCGTTATTAAATAATATCAGTCCCAGTAATCATTTACGTATTTTTATCAACAGTTTTGCTTAACGAGGAAAAGCCATGCTGATTACTGTTTTGTAATGTCTCCAGCACTAATGGGGGAAAAGAAGAAACAAACAATGTACAATGTCGGAGGAGATAGCACCTTGAAATATTAGGTTATCTTAATAACCATGGTCCAAATAACTGCAACAGAGTGGAATCTTTAAAAGCCACCCAAGGCCCAACTGGATGGCTTATTAACAGATCCAGTCCATCTGATGAGCTTCAACCTAATTTTACAAGTCTTGAAAATGGTAAGAACACCAGGCAAAATGCCTAGTGGCATTTTGTCTGTACATTATTTACATTGGATAGATAGGTGTCCTCACCTAGGTTTTTGTCACCACAATGTTTCGGCTGATGTACTCTCCAGCCTTCATCAGGTGTTCTGGTGGAATTTCAAATCCAACCCTTTATTTGACTAATTGAGTACACTGTTCTCATTCCTAAGGTATTTTTTACTGATGTTATTAATATTATTATTATTATAATTATTATTATTTATTCAAGTCACTGCCTAGGATTGAACCTGGAATCTTGGGGTTAGTAGCCTGCACTCTTAACCCCATGACTTTATGATTTTTATGTTCTAAGTTCAAATTCTACCAAGGTTGACTTTGCCTTTCACACTTTCAGGGTTGATAAAATAAGTACCAATTGGGCATTGGGGTTGATATAATCAACATAACCCCTGCTCTGAAATTGCTGGCCTTGTACCAAAATTTGAAATCAATTTTACAAGGCTTGGATTGATTCAAGTCTATGGTAGAAAATATTTTCCCATGGTGTATTGCAATGGGATCAAACCCAGAACCTTGAGATTTATAAGTAAACTTCTTCACCACACATTCATGCTTGTGTCTATGTATTCTTACTTTAATGTGTTTACCTTTTCACTAACACAGAGCTTATTTCTCAGCCTATTCTTATTTCTCAGTCTAATCATAAAATTAGAAAAAAATTATATCATACCCACAGGCATAGATGTGTGGTTAAGGTGTTTGCTTTGTAACCACAAGCTGTTGTTCCCAAAATTTGTAGACTTGTAACAATGTGAGAAATCATTTTATGCTGCTGTTGTTGTTGTTGTTGGTAATATTATTATCACCACCATCATTATTATTATTATTATTATTATTATTATTATTATTATTATTATTATTATTATTATTATTAAGGCGGCGAGCTGTGAGCTGGCAGAATCATTAGCACGCTGGACGAATTGCTTAGTTGCTACGTTCTGAGTTCAAATTCTGCTGAGGTCGACTTTGCCGTTCATCCTTTTGTGGTTGATAAAGTACCAGTGATAAAGTACCAGTGAAACACTGGGGTAGATGTAATCGACTAGTCCCCTCTACCAAAATTTCAAGCCTTGTGCCTTTAATAGAAAGGATTATTATTATTATTATTATTATTATCATTATTATTATTATTAGGTCTTGTGCCCATAATACATTGTTATTATTATTACGTTTCAGTGCTACACTGTGTTACCTGTTTAAGGTTCCACACTGTATCCATGCATGTTTAGATCCTGGGAACCCAGACCAAATAACCTTAAACAGGTAACACAGTATAGCACTGGACAGTAATTTTGTTGGCTTGCAGTATCAAGCTCTACTTCTGCCAAGGATGTGGAAAGAAGACATTTAAGCACCCACCAGCATCATCGGGATTTCTTTTTCCCTTTTGAAACCAATCTCAGGAGAATTGCAAAGATTATGGGTGTTGCACTTCTTCCTCCAACCAACACATAAAAACAATCAATATGCTTATGTGTATCATGGCACTAACTATTATCCTGAACCCTAGAGAATGCTAGAAGTTTTAGTTTTTATATTTTTTGATACCTTTAAAATGTAGGTCTTTGGATTTGGCAATTCCATATTCATGGTAATAACATCCATTAATTCTTTTCTACTCCTTTCTTTCCTTGCAGAAGTGAAAAATAGGAACCATTTTCATTTTTCTGTTTTGTTTTCCTCCAGATTACATAAATATTGCACAAGTGACATGTCAGCTGTCTTAACCAACTAATCACTTAGGATATATATGATGTCTGACAAGCTGGTTTGGCTCCGATTTCATTAGCTGATGCACATTCTAGCAATTGCTTTCCTATTTTTACGATATATAAAAAATGTTGATATCCACTGTTTCCCGAGAGTCTTTTAAAATCTAGTGCTAAGCTCTGATTTCATGGTGTGAAGATGAGGAAAAGCAAACACCTGCCTCTCTATATATGCCGACAGTCTATCATCATAATTGTTGTTGTCGTTTAACATCTGCTTTCCATACTGGCATGGGTTGGACGGTTTGAGTTAGAACTGATATGCTGGGAGGCTGCACCAGACTCCAATCTGACTCAGTATGGTTTCTACAGCTGGATGCCCTTCCTAACCACCCTTAGAGTATAGTGGGTGCCTTTTACGTGCCACTGGCATGGGTACCTGTTAGGCAGCACTGGCAGCGGCCATGTTCAAATGGTGCTTTTTACATGTCACTGGCACAGGTGCCAGTCTGGTGGCACTGGTATCAGCCATGCTTGAATGATGCTCTTTTACATGCCACCGGCACGGATGCCAGTCAGATGGCACTGGCATAGATAATATTCCTAAACGATATGCTATCTGTTCCAAATAGTTCTAGATGAAATGAAGTAATACAGAATTAAGTGCTCTGACCACAAACATAATGAAATCATTGTAGTGAATTTAAACTTACAACCTATGAGCAAGCAGTTCAGTATCTTATCTTCCAAGCCACCTCAGTTGTACTAGTTTTGGTATTGTATGTTTGAAGTAAAATTTAGGTTCAAGTGTAAGGTCCTCAATTTCAAAGACAGTCAGGAAATTATCGATTGTGGTTTGGAAGCTAGATCAAAGGGTTCAAACAGCTATTTGGGAACCCCTTGCTGCTTGGTAATGGTGAAGTTATACATTATGATGTTGTGCTTGTTGTTGTTATTGTTGCTGCATCTTTTGCAATCATAATTATATTTCTTGCAGTGCACTTCTTGCTACTGATGTTGCTCTTGTGACTGATGTTGTTCTTGCTATTGTTGTTGTTGTTGTTAATTGTTAATTCAGCCACCAAAGATATTTTTGTTTTTGTTCTTCAATATTAGCCATTGTGTTGTTGTTGTGATAATGGAGTTTTTGTAATTGTTGCTGTAGTGATTGTTGCTCTGACTCCTTTTTGTTCTTTCCTACTTTTGCTGTTGTTGTTGTTGTTGCTGTTTTATTCCAAAAGCTTGTGTTTGTTTTACTGTTATTAGGGACAGTGGTGATGGCCATGGTGAAAGCAATGTTGTTTTTGCTAATGTTGCTGGTGTGAAAAAAAAAAGAAAAAAAAAAAAGAAAAAAAAAAGAAAAACCAGTACTTTTCATTTGTATATTCAATGAATTGGAAATATATGTTCTATGGTTTCCTCTCAGCAGGGTTCCAGACAATTTATATTCCAAAATGAAGGGACAAAATAGGAATGCAGAAACACACAGGCATGTTCTACAAATATTTTTTTTTGTTTGCTTTTTGTTCATTATTTTGTGTTTGTTCATTTTCGTAATGGCTGCTTGAACTTCCCTCAGGATTTTTTTTATGTTTTTCATGAATAATATATAGCATGAGACTAGTGACAGAAGAAGAAGAAGGAGAAAAAGAGAAAAGCAGAGGTGGTGGGGAGAGCCAAAAGAAAAAAGCTAAATGTAAAATACAACATCAAAAGAAATGTTTTCGTGCTTGGTTTGAGAGGTAATAACCCTTGGATAAAGGACTAAATTAATCAGAGATAGACTGACGGATGGCTGACATTGTTGTTGTTGTAGTTGTCGTTGTTGTTGCTTCTGACGTTGCAATCGTTCCTACTGCTGTATCACTCAGTTACACAAAGTGACCCAACATTGTTGCCAACTCTGCTGAAACTAGATGGAAAAACAGATTGACCAACATTTTCGGCTACATTGGCTCCAAGACAGCCGCCAACATCATCATTGGTTTAACGTCCAATATAGCACAATACAACGAATCTTTGATTCATCATCATCAGTTTTATATTCACATATCACAACTACTATTAGCTCTTCAACACTCCACCCTGGTTCTATTGCTGGTGTTGTTGTCGTTTAGTTGCAGGTCAGACATGACTGAACAAGCCTCAAATCAAAAGCAATCAAATATTTACCACCCTGTTGTTTTCTGTATCATAAGCAACACTGCTCAATGAGTTTTTCTTTACTTAAGAAAGGTGAGTTTGATGAGGGAGATTCAGCTAATATTTCTATCAGCTCAAATGACTCTGTGCCGGTTCCTTCAGTTGTTCATGGCTCTATCAGTGCTGTTTCTGGACACACAGCTTTTCGTTTTTTTAATTAATTTTGTTTTGTGAATGTAAACCACCCCAAGATAAAATGACAGATAATACTCCCAGTGTGTTAAACATGTCAGTTGTCAACAACTAAGTAAATGGAGATGCTCAGAACCTAATCTGTTGTTACATACACAACAAAATGGCTGCAGTATATTTAATCTTAAGGCATATGAGCAACATTTCCACTTCAACATACAATCTGCAGCCAATCACCTTAATCTATTAATAATTGGATCTGAAGTTGTTTTAATATTACCCTGTTAGCTGCCAGCATACTGCAATGGAATGGGAAGGGTCGGTGTTTAGTTTGGAGTACAACACATTTTCATCAACAGAATAGGATCTTGCTACTTGAGTCAACAGGTTGAAATGTTACATCCTCATCCCCACTGCAACTCCTCAATTCCATAATTAGACAATGTTAGGTATGTCCATGGTTATTATAGATAGCTAATTTATTTCACTTAGAAAGTCCACAAGTAAGCACAAATGTCATTGAATCCTGAACCACACATAGCTGCAATTCAAGAAGTATTATTGTTGTTCAGGGCTGAAAAACAGGAAATAAGCACTCTTCTTTGCAAGAAACAAAGTTTAACCTCATTTTAGAAAGGACTTCTCACCAAAAGACTTTCACTTTCTCTTTACACCACATACATTTACTTTTTTACAGGTTATTTGAGTGAATTCAGATTTTTTGCTTCTTTTGATTTACAAGTATTATGGTGGATAATACCTTAAGTGGTGAGTTAGAATTCAGTGATATTCATCTATCATTATTTTTTAATGATGATTTAATTAGAAAAGAGAGCTTGGACACAGAGAAAATATTTAAACATTTAACCTTTTTGGTACCAACCTACCTGAGATTGCCTTTGATTCTGTGATAAAATCTTCTAGGTTTAAAGTGTTCACAATTAAAAACTTCCATTAAAATTTCCTATTAATTTATGTTACAAGAACCAGCTTAAAAATGACAAAGTTCTTTTGACAAATTCCTCATTAGTTTATGAATTAACAGAAGCAAAGGCAGTGTATTTCAGTAGAAATATGGTAACAAACAGGTTAACGTCACCTATACACACCAGTAGCTATGTGATTCTAACTGGAATTTATATCAAAATGGAGTGATCATTGCATAGATATTTTATTAGTGATGTGGGTCTTTCAAAACCTTTGAACTTAAAAGCCCATTGAGTATTTTCTTCAAGTTTTCCCTAAAGAGTTTTTTTTTTCCAGGATGAGTGATGAGACCACAAGGTATGCAGATCAGCAGGGCAATACAACTTTGATTACATCAATGGAGGAGAGGAAGGAACATTTTAAATGCTTTCTCCAATGATTGTTGTGTAGCTTCCAAGTTACTGAGACAACTGGGACACAAATTCAGCTCCGAGACAGGAAACTGCTTCCCAAGAATTGATACCTTGTAAATATATATATATATGAAAGCTCCTACATGTAATCAACTTACCTATATCCAACGTACCTGGGCAGGTGACATTGATATTACAGGAGGTGAAAATTAACAACAGATAAAAACTACATCCACATTGTAGACCAATAGCCATTACATCCTATCATTAAGTTTCGTCCATTTTGCAATAGTTTTTTTTGATATTTTTTTTCATATCTTTTGTTCTGGACTAAATGCACTTCTTTGAAACTTCTAGTTTCTAACAGGATTGAAGGATTTACAGAGGGAAAGCATTACCGTAATTCAAGAGTTGATTCCACAAGAATCCTTAGAGGTTTAATTAGTATTAGAATCGGAATCAACCACAACATATTATTTAGGGCAAGCGTGGAGTGAAAAGGCTGATGAGATTATAACTTCCACTAGTGTTATATTTGTAATGTTCTCGACATTTCTTCTTCTCGCATCAATATATACATATCTGCCATAAACAAGTGACGTGAATATCACAGGCTTGTTTTTCTATCTCAAATTAGGTTTTTTTGGTGTTCCACTTCAATAACAAAGATGAACCATCATACACAGATATAAAAGACATCCAAAAACATGAATTTATTTACTTGATGTTTTAGACTTAGTTAATTACCATAAACACAACACTATAGATCTTCAATTCTAATCATTGTGCTAAGTGAAAAATAAAGATCCTCAATTGGCTAAAATCCTCACTTGAAGCATTCAACTCAAATATAATTAGCTTTGTTGAAATGGTGCAGCCATAGCCAACATTAGCTTTTAAATCTGTAGCACTGCTAAATGTAATTAATAAGTATTTTACCCTAACAAGGATTCTCATGAGGAAAATTTTAGTGACTGGCTCCCATGCCAGTGGCATGTAAAAAGCACCATTCGAGTGTGGTTGTTGCCTGTGCTGCCTGACTGACTGACTCCCATGCTGGTGGCATGTAAAAAGCACCATTCGAGTGTGGTCAATGCCAATGCTGCCTGGCTGGCACCTGTATCTGTGGCACATAAAAAGCACCCACTACACTCTCGGAGTGATTGACACTAGGAAAGGCATCCAGCTGTAGAAACCTTGCCAGATCAGATTGGAGCCTGGTGAAGTCTCCTGGCTTGCCAGTACTCAGTCAAACCATGCCAGCATGGAAAGCGGACGTTAAACAATGATGATGATGATGATGATGATGATGATGATGATAAAAAGTAACAAGGCAAAACCAGATTAAAGATTGTAGTAACCGTGACTCATCATACCCTCCAATGTCTTGTCCTGTATATGGAAATAAATATTTTATCTGCAATAAATTTCGCCATTTCGGCAAACTCTGCAGGTCAAAACTATTCAGTTTTATTAAGTCTGTTGAATCCTAAACAGTCTGAACAAATAGCTCTCACTGTTCATTGTAAAACAAATGATAATTTATAAAGGGTTACTAGTAAATTGAATGGGACACCCTGTTAAAATGCAAGTGAATAATGTTGCAGTGTTGTCTATCATTCAGTCTTGTTGCTAATTATCAAACCAACTGATAGACATTTAACTTCATATGATGGCTCAAAATTACATGCAGTTGCTATTACAAAAACTTTGCTTCACTCTGGCAATAAAAAGATTATTTTGGCTTTGTTGTGATTAACACTCCTTATAACTTTGGATTAATTGGTGAAGATATCCTGCCAGATACATCATGCTAATATGTTTCTGATCTGCAGATACAACCAAAAGTAAGATGTGTTCAGCATACCCAGTTCCAGTACACATCAAAAAAGGAAAATAAACTTAACAATCTTGAAATAATGAGAACTGCAGCACCATGTTTTATGAAGATATCAAGAATGCATCACCAGTCATTCGGGTGCAAAAGAAAGATAATAAATTAATCATGTGTGCTCGTTATAAAGCACATTTAAATAACAAAAGTCAAACTTATTTTCATCCAATTATTCAAATTGAAACAATGTTCACAGATATGCAATGAATAAAGTTTTTTTTTCTCAAATGATTTAACATCAAATTGGTGTGAATGAGGACTCAAAGGACTGCGTGAAAAATAAATGATATACACTTAGTCAACAGACTTCAGGAGAGCCACAAAAACAGTAACTGTATTTTCCAGTACTAGATAGAGACTAAATGGAAAATAATTATTAATATGATTATCTATTAAGATGACATACTTATCTTTGTATCAACCCAGAGTAAATGGTAGAATCAAGAAAGAGCTGTTATTGCTAGACTGAACACAGTCAATGTATCATTTAATATAAATAAATGAATTAATCATGCATCTTCCATAGGTTTCCTTGCTTTGACTGTTTCTAAGAAAGATATCAAATCATCATTTAATCTAATTAACAGATTAATGTTTCCAAACTGAAAGAAGAAATTGAGAAATATTTGGTATTGATACACTGTTATTAAAATTTACAGACATAGTTGAGCCTCTTCTCATAGCAAAAAAAAAAAAAAAAATGTCTTTACTCGGGAAATACATCAAGAAAAGGTCTTCAAGAAGACAAAAGAAATTCTTACATAACATCCTTTTCAGTAAAATTCTGGATTTGCAGCAGTTGGAATAATGTCTCAAAATGGCAATCTCATAGCATATGTTAGTAATACCTTTGTTAGTATTCCATCTGAACTAATATTGAACATGAAACTTAAATTGTAAAAATATAGTGTATTGAAAGATTAAGACATTTTCTTATGAAGAAATCTTTCACACTGAAGACAGTTCATTTCTGCAGCTCATATTTTCAAGGGAACTCAATGTCTCTTATTGAACTTCTTAGTGGATTGACAGGTGGACTCTCATATTATCACAATATGATTTCAGAATCACTTATATACCTTGTATTTGCCATCAGCGAAATTGATTTGCTTAGCAGACTATCATATGTTTCATTTTGGTAGTAATGTCTCTTTTTTTCTCTTTTTACAAAAGCATTAAATTCGGTTCCAGTTGATCCGATCAATGGAACAGCCTGCTTGTGAAATTAGTGTGCAAGTGGCTGGGCACTCCACAGACATATGTATCCTTAACAAATTTCTTGGGGAGATTCAGTGTGACACAGGATGTGACAAGGCTGACCCTTTGAAATACAGGTACCACTCATTTTTGCTAGCTGAGTGGACTGGAGCAACATGAAATAAAGTGTCTTGCTCAAGGACACAGCATGTTGCCAGGAATTGAACTCTTGACCTTACAATCATGAGCCAAATATTCTAACCACTAAGCCACGCACCTTTACAAATTCTGATATAAGAAATGATAAATTAATTTTTGCTGATTATCAGAGTTGAAGACCTTAAAAATCCTTTTAACATATCCACTAATTATATTTACTTAAAAAAAATGCATTCCTGGCAAAGATTGGTCTCGGCTAGAATTCTCTTGGTGCATGCAGAGCAATGAGAATCCAAGCAATAACATATCTATTCCTTTTTAACAGATATGAATGTGGATGTCCAACTGCTGTTGCCTTTCACCAATGGAGAGCACCCACCTCCCTTAAGACAACACGTTCAACAATTTGCTAGACATTCATCTGAAATTATGATAGAGAATGATCTCAGCTTATCTATTCTTAACCCTTATTGTGTAAAAGTTATTTCTATGATCCTTGGCATACACATGGGTGTACAACAGACACCAAAGAAAGCAAAGACTTTTATTTTGTGGCCTAATCTTGACAGAGATACATAAGAATTTATCCAATCTTAAGATATGTGCATTAAATCAGATTTAAAAGCACTCCTTGTGCTGATAAATGTTCTGAATTATGGCCCTAGGAAAGATTATATATGGAGTGGAGATATGTTTGAAATGTTGGGAATATGCTTTCATTAAAGCTGATGCAGCTACTATTTAGAGTGAAACTCTTTTATATTCCATTAGAAACTTCGAAAAGGTAAGGATATGTCTATTTTCTTATTTTCTAGTTTTGGCATTCCAGCAACAATACTATCAGACAATGAGCCAGATTTCATTCAATAAAGGACTTATTAAACTGATTTGGTTGCAAGAATATTGATAGTTCTATCTATAGTCTAAGATCTATAGAGCAGAATAAAGAACTGTGCAAGCAGTCAAATCTGCATTAAAAGATTACAGTCCATCAATTGCAAACTTTGATGAGTATTTGCTAAAGATTCTTTTCAACCATAACAGTGCATCTGGTACATGCCAGTTATCTCTAGCTGAGAAATTATTAAGCAGACAATTAAGACTAGCAGTAAAACCTTTTTATGAGGCTGAACAAATGGTTCACTACAAGAATGATACGACAACATTTCTCACAAATGCACATTATCTAATTCGTGCAGGGAGAAGCACAGCATGGATTAGATATGAGGATGAAAAAGCTCAGTTAACATCAACTGAACAAACTGCTAAACCATTAAGCTTATTAAGCATAGTTAATTGATTTAAATAGATGATAGAGAGCCATGTGTTAAAGTGATTGGGTTTGGATAACATTCAGAAGAGAAATGGTGAGGTATTGGTCTTTCTGTTCATGGAATTTCGTTTCAACACCCAGGTGTTAAGATGAAATCCACTGCAAGCTTTTGTTATGTGTGTTAGGCAGTACATTAATTCTATACAGAGTTTACCTGGCTATCTTCAGTAATTAGCAGATCTAATTTTCAAGAATTGTAACTTACAATAGACTGTCAGCCTGTCAAGTTGGGACGGGGAATTTATCTCTTATATACTAAAAATGCTGATCTTTATCCAAATCGGGATTCATAGAGTTGATGCTTATCTGTTGTTTCTGTAGCCTTAAGCAGATGAAAAACAAATCTCCTTTTAAATGGGATGCTAATCTATTGTAGGCAGCGTAGAATTTCCAGTAGGAGAAATTAAACTTGGAATAACAAGTCAACTAAATGGTTGTCAATTCCACAATACTATCACTTGCTTACAGCAAGGAATTATGACAATGGTTTCATCTGCTTATCTGTAAAATCTGTGTTGTTGGGAGATGCCGACAGTAAGAGCACAGGATGCAGAAATGAGTACTGAGGGGACCTATATGCAGTCACTAAACCTACAAGAAACAGCAGCCAAATCACAAACCACATTAAACTGTTTTAAATAAATAGAGGGAAATGAATATATTGGACAGTGGTCTCTGATACACAGAGTGAAGGGATGATCATGGTTGGAATGCCTACACAACTTGAAACAAATGGTTAGTAGTGTTCCAGTATAATTTACCATCTATGCAGGATGGCTAACAGAGGCAAATGATCCTTTTGTGAAAAGTTCTGCTAAATTAGTCAACTGTACATTGGTATACTATAAAAGGATTTTATTTATGTCCTAATGATTTTGGGAAAAGTATGAATTATGTAACTCCTATTCCCAACTGCTAAAGTCAATAGGCCTATTATCCATAGATGAATACCATTGATTATGGAAATTCAGACGAAAAATACAGCCATTTAATGTTTTAATTATATACCACATTTGAATAATTTGTATAATAAAGTGAAATAGCAGTGACTGGGAGGCAAAACCAGGTTGCTGACACAACAGCTTTGGAGCAAACACACGTTCAACTCCTTCTTTCATAAGGAAGATATATGGGTAATTGAATACACAAAGAGAGAGAGAGAGAGACAGATGGACAGATATATACACATACAGATGGATATGTTTATATTTATATATATGCATACACACATGCAATAAATCAATATATTTGCTATGCAAATGTATGAATAGGATACAGTACTAAGCCAACATCATAAGAGATTGATAGTTTAGTTCAGTTTCTACCTGTTTCACGTTCACTGCTTAGGGCTTGGCAAGTGGTTTTCATTACATAGCTTTCTTTCTCTCACAAGGTATTTTCTGTTTTGTTTCTTTTTATAAGATAAAATCAATTACCCCTACATTGACTTTATGAAGCAAAAATCAATTATTCCTCTCATGCTTAAACCTTAGTTATTTTTCTTGTTGATATATATATATATACATTGTGTGTGTGTGTAAGTGTGTGTGTGTGCATGTGTGCACACGCCTGTACATTTTTTTTGGCAAAGATTATGTACAGATTATTAAATTGTTCTAGGCAGATAGTACATGTGTGTGTGTGTGTGTGTGTGTGTGTGTGTGCGCGTGTGTGTGCATGCACATGTGCAGGTGTGTGTGTTTCAGAATTCTTCAGCTAATTTTCAGAATTGATTCCTAAAAGAGCACCATTTTTTTATACGATCTCAGTTCTAATACTTGGTAATAGTTTCAATGTTAATTAATTACCAGTTGTTGTTTTTTGTTGTTAGGCCTCGGGTCAGGTCCAATCAAGCAGACCTATAATCAAAGCCATTTAGCCATGATCTTTTCTTCAGACATAGTATGACATTCTTGAGACACTGACATTCAGAAGAGTCCTGAATGTCACATCATCTCATTCGCTCTTTAAAATATTTGTGACAGTTTGCATGAGTAAGAAATCAACTGTTGTTTAAATGCTTGTATGATTTACTAAAATTGTAGAGGGTGCACGTGCTATGATTGTGCGAGTGTGTAATCGTTATGAGCATGAGAAGAATATGTGCAGCATTTTTGTTAGTCCACCTTGCACATGTTCGTGTATCAGTTAGTGGTTCCCCTCTCATGTTATTGATTGGGGGTATGTTCTATGTTTTTATCAGTGTCTATTTCAGCTTTCAAATCATCTGGAAAAGTTTGAGAGAGAGAGAGAGAGAGAGAAGAAGAAGAAAAGAAGAAAAGAAGAAGAAGAAGAAGAAGAAGAAGAAGAAGAAGAAGAAGAAAAGAAGAAGAAGAAGAAGAAGAAGAAGAAGAAGAAGAAGAAGAAGAAGAAGAAGAAGAAGAAGAGAGAGAGAGAGAGGAAGAGACAGAGAAAGAGAAGTAGCTCATGGTCTCCACCACCTTCTCTGCGTTGGTAGTTTTATAATAATCTGGCTACCACAAGATTTGACTTACCAGTTGCATTCTTTATTCCATTACTATTTCTTGGAGTCTTTGTGACAAAGCTCTTCTTAAAATTTCCTATTTTGAACATGGAATTAAATTTTCAAGATTTTCCTCAATCAACTTTGGTGTAAAACATTCAGCTTTTTGGTGATTTTCCATTTTCTTCTTCATTACTTTTGCATATAACACCAATGGAAGTACAGAGGTATTGTGCAATTGGATTTTGATGATAGTGTCCACTATGTCCATGAACTAGACTTTAAATATGCATCCAAAGTATGTTTAAAAGCATGAATCATAATAAACTAAGGTATTAATTTTATGATGTGAGAATGTATCATATTAATAAGTATCATGTGATATAAGAATGTATCAATGGTTGGAGTGTTTCCTAAGTAAATGTTTTGAGTATGCATTATAATAGTATTTCATGATTACCTACTCAAGGTATATGTCTTAAACATGTATTGAATACTTAATGGGTGAGTCAGTCAATTATCAAGAATAAATAGAATACATCTTCTGCTTCTGCCACATTACATAATCCTCCAACAACTTACAACTCTCAGAACATATCTAGTTCTGTATCAAGGACGTCGATTTCACTTCACCTCCCACCAAAATCGTTGACTCCAATAATTTTAATGGCCACAATTTTTCTAGGCTCTCACACTGCCCCCAAATATTTTGCAATTCTTAATTCTTTACAACTTTTAGTACCCTTCGCTCTGTGCATATGCAACCAAGAGACAACCCAAATACACTTGATTTCTTTCTCACCTCCAAACACAGTTTCTATAAACAAATCATAGCCCCTGTACCCATCAGAACATCTGACTGCTGTCTCAAATCCTAACCCTAATCTCAGCCCAGTGGTGTAGCTAGAGTGTTTGCCACCCGGGGTGGCCTTTCAGTTTACTGTCCCCAGGACACCACAAAAAATACATAATGCACAGTAATTATATCGATTCTTGTATTTAATGGCGAGTAGTGTCCATGTCCCTACATTAAAACCACTATCATTTGATTTCAATACAGCCTATATAGGCTTATAGCCTACAGCAGACCACCATAAAAGTGCCACCCAGGGTCAACCACCCCTCTGTCCTCCTAGTGTCTCAGCCCCACCACCCACACCCTATGGCATTATGCTAACTTTTCCTGGCAGCATATATGCCTCACCCCTGACCTATCCAAGACAAAACAAGCAAATCAAATGATTGATACTATCCTCTAAGACATGTATGTCCATCCCTCTCACATCCAAAGTTCATAATCGAAAGTCACTCAAATGATTCACACATATTAGCTCTGCAGCAGCACAAATGAAAAGCACATCTTAGAAACATCATACAATCTCATCAGCTTTCTACTTATTCCCTATGCAATTCATGTAAGACAACAAACCCCTTCTGTCCTTTTAAACAGTGCATCCTAGAACTAGTCCCTATCCTTGTCAAATTCTTCAGTTTCTTTCAACATGTCTTGATCTTTGAAACATACCACAATATGTCCAATATCCAAGAAGGGAAAACTCTCTCACCCCAACTAACTATTAGCTTATTGCTCTCTTCCACTATCTGAAAATGAGAGAAACATTTGTTAACAACCACCCTCTCCTTCCTCACTAATCCCCAGTATATCTTATATAGTGCCAGATCGATATAGTGTCAGATCTACCATAGACCTGCTCTTCTACATCACTCACCAGAAGTTGTTCACTATTGAAAAGTTGGATGAAAACAATATCATTGTACTTCATGTAAGTAATGAACTTGAGTGTGTATGGCACAAATACTTTCTGATAAAACTCTCTGCTTACGAACTCCATCTCCCTCTAATCTCTTGGCTTGAAAATTTTCTATTAGATTACATGAATATAGCACATGCAAGCAGAGCTCTCTCTAAGTCATACAATAGCAACTCTGATGTGTTCCAAGAATCATTTATGTTACCAACATGCTTTGTCTTGCACATTAGCAGCATCATCTCAAATGATGCTCACTCCTAGCAGATGATACACCTGTCATTCCTTATTAATCTTCCATACACAGGCAATATTTATATCCAGTCTAGACGGCACACAACAAATCTGCATTGCCTCCATGAATAAAGACAATAGAGACATGACAACCTCATCTCCTTCAATGGCAAAACAATGCAATCACTGCATATATTAGAACCTTCTGTTTTATCCTCACATATGGCAAAGAAACTCAGTTCAGTACAAATGCCAAGCCAAACGGTCACTGGTAATCTTTCATGATAATCTTGCATACAAAGTAAAAACTTTGTCCCAAAGACTAATCTTTCTCTTTAAAAACAGAAAGTACTGAAATGAAATTACTGCTTTGGCATCTAGGATAGTGCTGCAGTAACTCACAAAAACATCTAAGAGCACAATCAAAAGGGAATCATCTGGCTGAGTGGTAAGGGCTCATTCCTACCTCTAACCTACAATCACACTGTCTCTTCACTCTTCCCTTTCTACCACTATCACAATGACCTCTGCTCCTCACAGCTAGCTAGATTCAGATTAGCTCCACCCAAGCTCTCCTATTACTTGTTGAACCTCATCTAATCCAGGTATTGCACTAACCATAATTCCCAATCCTTCCTCCTCAGAATGTCAACCTTCTTGCATTCCTTTCTTACCCACATTTTTGCTACAGATGCCAACTTGTAGTTGTTTAAACCAATATTCCATTGAATTAATCTCACCAGGCTCACAGAGGTCAGAAACTCAGTCTCTCTCTCTCTCTCTCTCTCTCTCTCTCTCTCTCTTCTTCTTCTCTGTAGTCACTGATTTACAACAGATAACATTTTACTTAGCAAAACATAGTAACATAAGTGCCAAATTCTTTAGTATAAGACTGTGCATCACTGACCTTTGATGTTTGAATTCAATGACAAGGACCCTATATTTCATTAACTTTTTCTCGTTATATCATCTACTGAACAATACCCAAATGAAATGCTCTCTTTCACTAAACATGTAAGAATACCACCATCTTGGTACTTTTGTCCCAGAAGCCTCATATTCTTAACTGATACAAAAACAGAGAAAAGAAAAACAATCTTGAATGGCTGTTATCCCTTTCATATTTAAATTCCATAATACACCAGGTTACAAAGAAAGGTATCATTTCAGAAGATTGTTTTCACACTGAGTTTCGAGAACAAGTTAGCCAAATAGATGTCATCTAGCTCCAAGCTTTATTTGCGTATGATTTGAATACACACCATGAGCTAAAGAAATATTTGTTAATCATGTGTTTGTTATTTACAGATAAGTTGGACTATGCTGTTTCCTTCTTAAGCTCCAAAAATATCCACAACAGTTGCCAAATCCTAAATCCCACAAAACTACAATTCAAACAGTGTTGTTGTTTGGAGTCAAATGCTGGAACTAAGCACTCTTTGTCTGAACTTTCTGTCAAAGACTTCTTGTTTGCACCATATGTGTTTAAGTTTGTGTTCTATCATGTGATTTTCTCTGGATTTTTCCTTCCTTGAATTTTCAAGCATAATGAAAGCTAATAATTCAAGTTAGAATTCAGTGATACCATTTATTAATGATTTATTTATTATTATTTATTTATTAATAATTTTAATTAGAAAAAGACAGCTTGGACTTAGACAAAATAATCAGAGTGATATTTCAGTGTCATGTTTAAGCACCTGCTATCTAAGTGATACTGCTACTTTGTGAGTCTGAACAGAAGTGGACTTAACACTTAATTCATATTGCATTAATGTTTTCATTAATGAATTACCATTTTTGATAAAAATTCACAGACCATGAATAACTCTGGATTTTCATCATATAGTTCGTGCTGGTTGAACGTAAAAATCACCCACCACACTCATGGAGTGGTTGGTTTTGGGAAGGGCATCCAGCTGTGGAAACACTGCCAGATCAGAATGAAGCCTGGTGCAGCCTCCTGGCTTCCAAGACCCCAGTCGAACCGTCCAACCCATGCCAGCATGGAAAATGGACGTTAAATGATGATAATGATGAATATGTATGCATATATATATATATGCTTTCAGTGTGAATGGTAACACACTTAGTTTGTGTTAACAAAGGGATGTGGATTCGACTCCCACACGGATAGAAAATCCTTCTTTTTTTCTGTTGAGGGTTTATATGCCCCTTTCTTAGACTATTTTCCTTAGTCATTGCACAGTGACCACCATAAGCTTTAAGCTTATATGAAAATACCATATATGTGTGTGTGTGTGTGTGTGTGTGTGTAGAACATTGGAATGGTTGCTCAACACTACTTTGGTGGATCACAAATAAAGAAATTATATATATATTCCCCTTTCTTTCTCTCTTGCAATGTGTGTGTGTTTGTGTGTGTGTGTGTGTGTGTGTGTGTATAGGTGTAGGCATGGCTGTATGGTAAGAAGTTTGCTTTCCACAAATGAAAATTACCCACAAATGCCTCAGCAACAAACCAAATGATAAAGTGGATAACAACATAATGTACTGAACCAAAATTATTTCAATTCATGAATATTTTTACCCTTAGTGGAGAGACAAAGAAAAAATAATTATCATAAAGGCTAATTCCGGTCAACAAGGGAGACAACCCAAGAATTTTATTCAAATTCAAAGTAGACTTGTCACAGTGATATGAAGGACCATAGCCTAATCAGCTCCCACAGCCTCATCTGACCCTACCCTTTCCCTGGGGTATCATAACAAAACAGGAGTTGACTGGATTTGTCACTGTTCTGCCTAAGATCAGACCCAGTCACACACTCTTAGATTTTTAATTAATTTTAATTAATTTAAATTACTGGATCACCTCCCTGCCTTTCTTGACCAGAATTAGTAATTAAGATCATTTTTTTCTCCTCGCTATGGGTGTAATGTAAAATTAATTAAAACTTTTAAAAAATTTAAATTTAAAATGAGGCTAAAAACATCCAGTATGCTCAAAAAGACTGGAAAAACTTTAAAAGAAACGATAGGCAAATCAGATTAGAAACAGAATTAAATGTAAAAGCAAACAAATTAGCATAAACATGAGCTACACCAATAATTACCAAGTGGCCTACTGTGATTACTTTATATTTTAAAGAAGTGTTATCATTCTTCTTTTAATGCATTTTTCATTAGGTGCAGCCCATGTGTGTGTGTGGGTGTGTAAAACGTTCTGCCATTTTGAGGTTTAATATGCTGCACCTATTAATGCCATTTATTTTGTGCAGAGGTATGATGCCTGGAAATTTATTGGCATTTTTTATTTTTATATCTCAGCTATTTCTAATGCTCCATTTATCACAAAGACAGTTTTTGCATTCACCCACCCACGCACGCTGCCACATGCAACATTTATCTCTAAATCCTTATATTTTGATAATTCTTCTATTTCCTTCAGGGCAAGGTTGTAATCAGGAAGGATTGATATGAAGATAAACAGACATCCTCTCTTTCTTCTATCTTTAATAATAATGCTCGGACATATCCCACAGTATTGCAACTTGGCTGTTTTCACTGACAGCTTTGGTAAACATTTATAGTTTTGTTGCCTGTTTTATTAAGTAATTTGCATTTTCCCCACTGAATAGAATTACCTTCTTGGCAACGTATGCATACGCATTCAGCTTCTATCTAAGGATAGAGACAATGTCTTCAATTTGCCATTGTGTCCACTAAATAATCTACATTCACTACCATCCATTTGATAAGTTATGTTTTGAATTAGTTTACTTCCTAGCCTTGCCAGATACTGACCATGCACACGTTTGCTTTTTCAGTTCTTTAATTTTATCCTCAAGACTTTATTTCATACAGTATTTTGTTCTAGTTGTTTTTTTCGGCAGATGTACTCATATACCTGCATATTTCTAACCTCTATGCTGTATCTAATTGCCCCTTTATCTATGTAAAATATTTTATTTTTTGTTCTTTCTTGTGATCCCTAATTAAACTGAAGTAAAACTTCAGGCAAGTTGTCATCCCTTACATAGTTTCAAATAATCTATACACAAATTGTAATTTATCACCTCTCCAATGCAGATGTTGATATTTACAGTGAAGCTGAGTAGCCTTTTAGGGGTCTCAGCATTGAATAAAAATATGACCCACCTTTGAAAATTTTTTTCTTATAAGGATTGGGCAAGTTGTTATCTTTCCTCGATTATTTAGGAATTATTATAGATTTTTCCCTTTCTTTTCGGTTTCATAGTTAACATATCACTTTATCATTAGAATTACCCTTTTTATTTGAAATGTTTCTGCTACGAGATACGGTCAAATGTTTGTCTACATCAATATTGTAACATTTTATGTTTTTCCAGATGTACATGCAGAGACTTCGTTCACTTTACATTCATTTTCTCAATGTCAGTATGGCCTGAACAAATACCTATTACTGAAGCATTGTCTTCCTGCTGGATGCCCTTCCTGCAGCTAATCCTTACTTGTTTCACAAGTGAGGGAGTTTCCATTCCACTCATCTTCAAAAACACAGACTTTCTGGATGATTCGTAAACATGGGAGTGTCAAAATGCATCATCATCAGAAACTCCACCTTTTTCATGTGAACTGCACTCACACACATAAACAGGCTTTGTACAGTTTCCATCTACTAAATCCACTAGTAAGGCATTGGTCAGTTCACAGTTAGAAGACACTTGCCCAAGATATGGTGAAGTAGGACTGAAACTGAAACCATGTGACTGTAAAGCAAACTTCTTGACCACACAGCCATGTCCGTGAATGCTGGCGATATATATGATATTTGTTTTGGTCTCTTTGGATTAATGGTGTCAAGGTTCCTCCTATTTGTGATTGCTCCAGAAATAGTTAAAATCCTTGCAAGAGATGTTGAAACTGAAATCTTAGCACTATCAATTCCAAGAGGTTTCAGATGCAACTTCCATTTGCAAAAGTCACTCCTGTGGTCAATATATTCCACCCTTCCAGCTCTTTTACTAAGTTTCCTTTGTAATATATTACAGGGTCAGTAACACAAATACCCAACATGTGCAAGAACTGATTAAATCAATTAAATCAAGGCACCATTTCCAAAATTGTGCCAAAATTAAAGATTTTTTATTAATGTCATAGTTGACCCTTTTGCACTTCCTGTTTTACACCCAATGAGTCTAAGTTCAAATTATGGACCCTAGGTTCTATAGGAAGATGTCTCTTGATTGACAGCACTCTCCATCATTTGTGAGCTGTTCCAAATAATGCAATCTTCTAGAGATACATAAATATTGAAGCTGTTCAGAAATTAGGGGCTGAACTTTTCCATTCCCTTCTCCATACATCCTAGTGCTCCCATGACTACCAGTACCGTTTCAGTCTTCAAATTCCACACCCTGGAGATTGAAATCAATCTCCAGCTCTTTGCACTTGGCCAGCTTCTCTGAGACTTTCATGAGGTCTTTATTTTAGAAAATATTCCAATGTCAAGAAATATACACTTTTTTGTCTTTTTTGTCTATATTAATGATACCAGATTTGTCAGCTTTTGTCTCTCTATCAGTGTACATGGGCAAATCCCAGAAGATGGTGACATCATTGTTTTCAGTGGTCATGCTTGAATGATATTCATACCACTTTTCAATTGTCTTGATTATATAATCCTTGTGTTTTCTACTAAACCACTGCCTTCTTTTGCTTGTGAATGCATCTGACCGTTGCTAGTTTCAGGCATCAAGAGACAATACGGTCAACAGTTTTTCTCTATACTTTCCACAGATTCTACATTGTGAATCTGTTCCATTTTTGATGACATGATGGTGACAGAATCTAGCTGCAAGACTCTGTGGCTGCAATTAATATATCTTGCATCTCTGCTTTCAGTCCACCAAATTACATCATCACCCAATCTGCACCTGATTCCTGCATCCATTTTAGGTGTGTGGTTTCGGTTACAGTGTTCCTCATGTTTTATGCACTTGAAACTGGCAATGCTGCTTTGCATGGTGTCACTCCATTTTCTGCTGCTGGGATTTCAGGCATATCAAACACTTTCTTAGATGATGATGTTTATTATTATTATGATTATTATTGTTATTATTAATATTATTATTATTATTATTATTATTATTATTATAATTAGACCTGTTGGCACATTGGACAAAGTGCTTAGCAGCATTTCTCTCAGTTCTTTACATACTAAATTCAAATTCTGCAGAATTGTTGGCATGCTGAGCAAGATACTTAATGGCATTTCATCTGTCCTCACGTTCTTTTGAGGTGGACTTTACTTTTCATCCTTTTGGGGTCAATAAATTAAGTACCAGTGAAACACTGGGCTGGATGTAATCGATTATCCTTCTCCCCCAAAATTTCAGGCCTTGTGTAGAAAGCATTATTATTATCATTATCATTATTATTATTATTATTATTATTATTATTGTTATTATTATTATTATTATTATTATTATTATTATTATTATTATCATTATTATTATTATTATCATCTTCATCGTCATCATGTTGCTGTTACATGCTATTGGTGTTGTAAACAGCGTAATCATACTTCCTATCAGACCAGAATCCATGATCTAATATGAGGGATATTTTTATCCCTTCACCCCTTTTATGCTGTTTATATCTATACTTACTGTGTATCAAGGACTTTCCAGACAGTTCTTATTGAACTCAAGTAAACATATTTTCTACACTGCTTCCCGTCTCATATCAAAATCTAAGTAGCTTCCCCAACATTTAATCTAATATTATTATTATCACTGCCATCACTACCACCTTTATTAACACCTGTATATTAATGAACACTAAGCCACAAGGTTCACTTGCAGCACATTCCTGATTATAATAATGTTTACTCAGGTCTTCCAGTTCTGAACCTGGAGTAGAATATGAAGAGAAATTTGTTACTAAAAATTCTTAAATGCTTCAAATTGCTATTTTTTGTAGTAAAAGATAAATATGTATGAATATCTTCTAGATATCTTTTTATTTAGTCAGAGATTTATTCTGTTGTTTAATTAACGTAGCTCTAATTTTGGTTATCTCTTTATTCATTTTTATGTCTTTATTTATTTATTTATTTTAATCAACACTCAGATGACTAACTGGTATCTTAAGTCAACTTTAACAAACTTATTCATCATTTTAGTGCACTCTTTAATAGCTTTCTAAAGTTTTTATATCAATCATAACTACGTCACGCAAATTCTAGCCTATTTTTAATGATTTCATGCATTTTCAGTTTATTTTTAACAAGTTCATTCAAATGCTTGAATCATTTTTGCATTTCCCAATCAAGAATATTCTTATCCTAATTATTATCACTATGAAATCCTTTGAGATTGTTAATTCACTATAATATTTCTACATTCAAAACTGACACAGATGAATTCCGTACTTCAAATGGAAAAAAAAACATTTTGTTAGGTTATAAATGGAAACTACATTAATTAATTCAAATCATATCATAATACACATTGGCTCACAATCATTCACTAACTTGGGCCCTTAATACACATGCTCATCCATCAGCCTATGTTTTCATTATATACACACTTTCATAAATACTTATACTTATTTCTCAAATTCTTATAGTATATTAATCCAATTAGAGTACATCGTACTTCTATTACAGCAAATCCTCCATTTTTCCCATCCATATTTCACCATCAAAGTCACTTCTTATTAGATGACTCTGATCGAGCATGTCTGCAGCACCGAAACAGATATTGTAATTGTTCTTGGGGACTCTGAAATGCAATTCTCTAAGTTATGCCAAGATGTTCACCCTTTAATCTAATATATCAAGTATTATATTATCAATTGCAGATAACTGAATTCAGTTTTGATCCCATACCATAACATGAACTTGGAATTGAATATTACTGAAGATCTTGCCATTGTAATGTTCTTTGTGATAAATATAGAGGCAAAATGATGAAGCGTTTCATTGTTTCAGAATAGAACATTTCCCTTTACACTGTCTTGCTACACTGATCTGTGGAGGATTGGGTACTAGGCTGCTTTTGATCTTGTGGGTTTTTTTATAAGGACAGATACTACTACTACTACTACTACTACTACAATATGAAGTACATTACTGCTTAAGAGCCAGTACTTTACCCCCTGTACATCAACTTTCAATACCAGATCAACATCATGGTCAGTTACCAACATATAAAACAAGGGGTTGACCATTAACCAAACTATCATCATCATCTGACGTGCGTTTTCTATGTTGGCATGGGTTGGACTGTTTGACTGAAAACTGGTAAGCCAGGGAGCTGCACCTAATTCCAATCTGATTCAGCAAGGTTTCTATGGCTGGATGCTCTTCCTAATGCCAACCAGCTGTTTAAAATTCGTTAAAAAATTAACATTTAAGTAACTGCAATGAATACAGTACATCAATAAAGGCACCTGGCAAAACAAGGCATCACCAAATTTTGAATATTGGCTGAATCGCTTCACTTTATGACTAATTGTCATGATTTAATATCTGCATAAAAATCTACAATTTTTTCTTTTCATATGTTTTAACTGAAACAAACTGAGGCATCAAACCTTGCTAAAATTTTTTTTTTTTTAGTAGTCATTAGTCTTCATAACTCTTCATCAGTAATTAACTGAAATAACTTTATTACTTTCTTAATGTTCAGGATTAAAACTATTAAGGTCCATATTAGGAAAGGAAATTTGGTCTGGAAGAGACAAATATAGTTCTGAAGAGAGAAGGACATCAGAATGTTTAGAAAGGTTTCCAAATATCGGAATGTTTGGTAACAGAATGTTAAGGTGATGAGCTGGCAGAATCGTTAGCATACCTATAAAATGATTTATCCTTGAATACTGAATGCTATTTCAGTATTTCTAACATTGAAGGTGGCGAGCTGACAGAAACGTTAGCACACCGAGCGAAATGCTTAGCAGTATTTCGTCTGCCGCTACGTTCAGAGTTCAAATTCCACCAAGGTCGACTTTCCCTTTCATCCTTTCGGGGTCGATTAAATAAGTATCAGTTATGCACTGGGGTCGATATAATCAACTTAATCCGTTTGTCTGTCTTGGTTTGTTCCCCGCCCCCCTGTGTGTAGCCCCTTGTAGGTAGTAAAGAAATAAGAATGTTTGGAAGGGAGTGTAGGACATATAAGATGCAGATGATGGAGAAGCAAGTTTACTTCATGGATTTAAGTATAAATATAATATTCAAATTGAGAAAAGAAGAGGCCATGTGTAACAGTAGAAAAGAATTACAATTGATGCCCAATGGGTTAAAATAGATTTTGCCACTAGAATGGAAATGAGACATTAAGAATAATAGGCTTAAATCTGGTTGGATGGCATTAAACAGATGGATGGTTATCATCCAGCTTACAGCTAATAATTCCAAAAGTTTTACCACCTATTCAAAACAGCTTAATGAAATATGTAAACAATGAAATATTGTGCTGAGTCAAAAGTTTTGCAATATTTTGGTAACTTCTTTGCTTTATTCATCAAGCAACATGGCATTCAAATTAGGGGCCATCATGTGGCACTGTCTGAAGCCACCTTTCTGCCAGTTCTTTGATCCCAAGCTGATACCAAATCTTGTCTTTTGAGGGGAAGAACTTCTTCACTGAAGCTTCCACCTCCTCTTGGTTGATGAAGCATTGCAAGAACGGAGCCATAAGCTACGAAAATATAGCAAAACTTTTGACTCTACAATATATTTGGGGGATTTGAACTCAAGATCTATGAACTGGGAGGAGGGGGCAGCATATTATCTAGTCAGGCATTTTGATTCTTTTGAACCTATGAATGTAAATCAGTGGTGAGTGGAACCAAGGTAAACATATACACACGTGTGTATGTGTGCACATATATACCCATACACACACATACATATATTTGTGTGTATGTGTGTGTGACTGTGTGTATGTGTGTGAATGAAAAAGTAAATGTAATAAATTGAAAAATTTACTGTATAAAACATCTGCTTAATCAGATGGTAGAGTAGTTAAAGGACGGGTGCTAAAATATCTGATGAATAAAAATATAATGGTAGGGAATAAAAAAAGCAGTAAGCAGATTTTTTCCCCTTCTTTCACTGTTATTTTCATTTTGTTACTGCATTTCTAATAATAATAATAATAATAATAATACTTCTGACAATCTTGCAGCTGTCTGCAAAATTCTTCGTTCAGATGATTGCAGTAATAAAGTTTTCAACTAGACAGCACCAAGATATCTTATGTAAGGGTGCTGCAAATTCAGTATTGGTGGTGGTGGTGGGGTGGTGGTGACTATGATTATGACAACAGTTATGACAATGTGAAGGAGAAAAAGGAGGGGCTGGGGTGGAAATAAAAATACAGATTTACTGAAAGCAACCAATTGATTTCATTATGTTAAATACGATAATGTATTGGTCTAATGATTTTGATGAATACATTTGAGGGAGTGTAATGAGAGATTTAATCATTACCCACTGCTTTTTATCAATTGTCCCATTAAAGATTTATTATATTAAATTGGTAACTATGCGTATTTGAGTATAGACATATGCACATGCACACGCATGTATGCATATAAATATGCATGTGTACACGTACTTACACTTGTGTGTCAGCACGAGTGTCTACACAAATGCACATGCTT
This sequence comes from Octopus sinensis, assembly GCF_006345805.1. Classification (NCBI taxonomy): domain Eukaryota; kingdom Metazoa; phylum Mollusca; class Cephalopoda; order Octopoda; family Octopodidae; genus Octopus; species Octopus sinensis. The sequence continues at coordinate 4,110,124 of NC_043007.1, read as the reverse complement.
ACATACACTGCCACATACATGTTAGCAAGTGTAGCTATACACATATACATTAATGTACACACACGTGAGATTGTGTATTTGGTAAGATAATTAAGATTTGTTCAGAAATGTTTTTCATTCATTGAAAAGTTAGTCAGCATCGCTATGGCTTAATTGACTACAGCAAGCATTCAGCTGCTAGATTTCTTATTATTGCATTGTATGTTGCTCATACTTGCCTAAATTAATATATTGTTTGCATGTTAAATGTGTAAGCATGTGTGTGTATGTGTGTGTGCATGTGTGTGTGTGTGTACATGCGCGCGTGAGAATCAATTATAGATTAATATCAAAAACTTTTATATGAACATTATTGAATGTATACATTACTTCATTACAAATGAGCAATATATATATATATATATATATATATATATATAATGTATGCATGTATAGAAACAAAATGAGAGACATATGTAAATAAAAAAAATACAAACATTGAAAGAACTAAAGTGTTATATCAAATATATTTGTTTACATATGCATATCAATAATTAATTTACATAAAAATCTGTTAAAATTGTGTGTGTGTGTGTGTGTGTGTGTGTGTGTGTGTGTGTGCGTGCATGTGTGTGTGTGAATAAATAGGAAAGATATGATTTATTTCTTTAATATTTACATAATTGATATTACAAATCATTTGATAGTGTCAGAACACCTGGAAATTACATGCAGTTATAACCAAAATAGATTGGCCCAGGTGAAAATTTGAAATCACACAAAATATTTGTTGAGTTGCAATCCCACACGGATGTGACAAATTTAAGGTTTAGCCCCTACTGTAGTCAAATCATTATTACAATGTTAACCATATATTTTGCTATACATATCTATACCATGTATATGCAACATAACTGTGTATATGAGTGTATATGTAAGTGTGTGTCTGCACACATGCATTGATACACACTCACATACACACAAACATACATCTTGCATTTTTCTCTTACACAAATATTTCACTTCTATAAGAATGAGCTACGGAGTCTAAAATAAGGCAAAATATATACAAAATAGCTACAGATATACCACACCAGAAAATAAAAGCAATAACAACACATTCTAATTATCAGCAGCAGCAGCAGCAGATGTAGTAATAACAACAACATAACCATTTGTGTAATTCTTCAAAGATAAAGGACAAATGACTTATAAAGTCTTTATAATAGTGTTAATGATGGTTTTCTTGTTAATTAGTAGCTTTGATATTCTGTAATACACAGTAATTAGAGAGTAATAGATTCTTTATTAATGCTTTAGCTAAGTTTTCTTGGATAAATCTAATCAGGTTTTATTAGACAATAATCTAATTGAAAGTTCTAATAGTATATGCAATAAAAGGATTTCATAGTGATGCAACTGTCTACCGGGTCCCAAACTGCTCTATTAATAAAGTTCACAGAGTGAAGCAAATTAGTTCACCACAAGGCGATTTAATTTATTCCATTTACACAACATTTTGTATTTTCTATTTGCCAAAGCAGACCCTCCATCAGGTACTCCTATTTCACTCTGTTCTAATGAGAGTTTCATCATGAGAAAGCAAATAACCAACATTGAAGTTTTAAACTTTAACAACCATCTTATCTTTTCCTTGTTACGGACCAAATTTGTAATATACAGATTATGCATATATTTTGCTTTGTCCAAGAAGGCCAACTTTTCAAGACTATAATCTAAATATTTAGTATCTTTACTAAATTACTCTAATTATAGATACAACCCATTTCCAGATAATAGATGAGATAATCAAATATAATCAGCTGAAATTGAAGAGACTAATGTTGGTTTATGTTGACAGGTGTCAACTTAGTAAAAGCTAAATACTGAAATAAATAGGCAGCGAGAAGAAATATGTAATAATTTGAGCAGAAACTGTCATTAAATAGTATATTTATGATACACAGGTATATTGTGCATTTTATGAAACACATATTTTGTAACTCATTGAAATATGTAATTAAAGCAACTAAAGTAATTGGTGTTTGAAAAGTTGAAGTAACAAAAAGAAAAAAAGACAAATTCTTTCAATGTCTCAAATAGATTTCTTAAGGGTGAGTTAGTGTTTAGATATTAAGTGGATGAAAGAAAAATGTCTCTTACTGGATAGTTTGCCAATCTATCTTACATAGCATTGTTAAACAATCAAATCAGGTATCTGAGTTACATAGAAGTAAGAATACTGTCCAAATAATACATACCACACGGAGTGGTTGGCATTAGGAAGGGCAGCCAGCTGTAGAAACACTGCCAGATCAGACTGGGACTGTGCAGCCTCCTGGCTTCCCAGACCCCAGTTGAACCGTCCAACCCATGCTAGCATGGAAAGCCAATGTTAAACGATGATGATGATGATGATGAAATGCAAAATGTTTGTAGTAGATATGAACTCAGCCATATTTTCTTATCAAAGCTGGAGTAGTTATAGGGCAAAAATATTAACAGAAATAACTGTTTCTGGCCACGTTGTGAGACGGAGTTAGTCAATAAAAACTTGACTACTTGGCTGGTATTTTCTTTTATTGATACCAAAAGAGCAAGAAAGTACAGTTGGCCCAGTCAAGAGGACTTAAACTCAGAATATAAAGAGCTGTAACTAAATACTGTAAAGCATTTCCTCCAGCCATCTAATAATTCTACCAATCCGCTACTTTAACTGAAATGAAAAATGTGGGAGCAGAGTGCTAGAATATTCTTTAAGTACTAAACCTGGAAAAGTACAGGACAAGAAGAAAAAAAACTAGAATTTGCTAAATAAATTTATGAAATTGTTCATCAAATAGTGTGTGCACATTTTTACCTCTGCCTTAGTAAAGGCAGAGGTATTGTTTTCAGTTGTGTTTGTTTGTTTGTCCATGGACAAGATATCTCAAGAACTGCTGGATGAATTCAGATGAAACTTTAAGGGACGTTTGGCCTTGTGAGTGACACAAACTGATTAGATTTTGGGATCGATCCAGTACTGGACAAGGATTCTGGATTGTTTTTCCTATTTTTTTTTTTTACTTAATGTTTGAGAGCAGTCAGGTTCATTTTCAGTATTCTCATTTGTGAAAGCAGTTGAGTTTATTTCAGATATTCTCATTTTAAAAGTCATCTCCAGCAAATCATTGAGAGGACATTGGTGTTGCCTTGGCAGAGGTTTTCACTCTCTGAGTGCTCATTTTATTATTATTTGGGGTTTTTTCTTCTTTTTATAGCAATTTTTTTATATTTAAGTTAATATTTTGATTTTAAAATTTTGTATCAAGCTAAAATATTTCTGTCTTAGTTTTAGTATTACTTTTAGTATTGCTTTTAAAATTTTTCTTTTCTTAAAACTAATTATCCAAAAATGTTAAATCAGATATTTGTTAAAACTAAATTCATGTAGAATATATGTAATTCAAAAATAAGAGTAAAAAATTGTAAAAAAAAAAGCGTTTTTAAAGAAATGAAAGAATTAATTTCTTTAAAGTTTGCATAATAAGATAACAAAGAATTTTCTATTCATAGTTAGAAGAATATTTTTAAAAATGAAAGCCAATGAACAAATTGAGTGCAAATTGTAGATATGGCTTTCTAATTTAAGAAAAAAACAAAAACTTAGGGGTTATGATGCATTTTCAATTTTGCTTAAATTGCTATTATGTGATTTTTTAAATATATATAGCATTAAATTTGTAATATTAAATTTTTAATGTATAAACTTGTAGGCAATTAGTCTTTTCACTAAAATTGAAAATAAATAGCTTTCTGAGTATTTTAATTTAAACTTTTATGTAAAAATAAAAAATATAAAAGGGCACTTATTATTATTTTAGTTTTTAAATTCTTCAGCAGCAATATTTTAAGCTTTTTTCTTCTTCTCCTGTTCTTTGCCAGGCTTAATTACTGCTTGTCCAGTATTTTCCCTGGTTCAACACTTACGAATATTCCAACACTCTGCTCCCACATTTTACTTCCTGTCTCTTATCTTTTATTTTTTACTTCTTTCAGTCATCAGACTATGGCCATGCTGGAGCACTGCCTTGGTGGATTTTTTAGTTGAATGAATTGACCCCAGTACTTATTATTTTAAGCCTGGCACTTATTCTATTGGCCTCTTTTGCTGAACCACTAAGTTATGGGGATGTATACACACAACCTTTGGTTGTCAAGTGGTGGTAGGGGACAAAAACAGACACAAAGACACACACACACACACACACAAACACACACACACACACATATATATATATATATATAACAGGCTTCTTTCAGTTTCCATCTACCAAATACACTCATAAGGCCTTGGTCAGCCTGAGGCTATAGAAGAAGACACTTGCCCAAGGTGCCATGCAGTGGGATTGAACCCAGAACTACGTGGTTGGAAAGCAAGCTTCTTACCATACAGCCATACCTATTATTATAATTAATATTTTCCTTTATATTTTTCATTCTAGTGATACTAAGAATAAGACAGAAATGTTTTAGCTTAATACAAAGAAATTTTTAAATCAAAAATATTAAACCTATTTTTTAAAAAAAAAGCAATAAAATGCAAAAATATATTTAAAAAAAAAAACAAAAAAATGCACACACTTTTTGATGAACAATTTCAGAAATTTATTTTGATCCAAATTTTCCCAAATACCTTTAACTTCATTTTTCCCAACTCCTGTTTGGTAGCTAACCACAAGGTCAATATCATACTGCTTTTTTTCCAATATACTGAGAGTCAACATTTGCTTGCCATATTAAAAGCAACAAAGGACTGTAATCACAGGTAAATTTTTCAGATGATTTTCTTTGAAGTTGATGAAGCATTTTAACACCTTTTCCAGTTCTTCTTAATTTTCTTTCAAAAAAAAACTGTGATTCTTTGATTCAAAGTCAATTTTTCACCTTACTCTCCCATTTTTGACCTTGCTTTTTTTTACCAAACTTTTTTTTTTTCTAACAAACCAAATTTCAATTACTTTATCTCAAAATGAAGTTTAGGACCCAACCATCAATGCTAAAAAAGCTGCATTCAATTTGGTTGAGAACTGAATTAGTGATGAAGCCTAGAAGTGCTCGTGAGTGACTAAAAGTTAAACTTGATATATCCATCCACTTTTGTGGGAGAATGATGATGATGATGATGCTGGAGGTGGTGGTCATGGTTGTGGTGGCTGCTAATTCAATTTTGAGGGGAGGAGTTTAATTGCTACCATTGATCCCAGCACTTGACTGGTACCTTATTTTAAAGATCTCAAAAGGATAAATGCAGTTGGATTTGAAGTCAAGACATAAAGAATTGGACAAAATGCAGTCAAGCATTTTCTCTGACACCCTAATAATTCTGCCAACTGATCAAGCTAAAGATGATGATGATGATGATGATGACGATGGCAACAATGATGATGATGATGACAGGGATTAAAGCTGTATTCAAATAAAAGAAAAAAAAGCTTGGAAAATTTTTAGTATTTCATCTTAATTGTATATTCAAGAAACAATCAGTGTAAATTTAGCAGCAACTTGTAATAAATGTTCTTTTGCTAATTAAATATTAGATGGTCGCATCTACTGGACAGCTAATTGTCACTACATTGAAACTTTTCTCTTTTCTTCCTAAATAATTAAGTTGAGTGTATAGTAAGTTTGTATCTGGTGAACATTTTGATGAGTAAGTTCTACCAGAGTTTCTTGCATTGGGAGATCAAAACAAACTGTATATCACAAGCATTTGTGACACCTTCCCTGAAGTAATCCTTCAGTAGTTTGTATATTATTTTCACAAAATCATACTTCACAGGAACTTGATGAAATTTCAGGAAGCTGAACACAATACCCTTGTTACTTCCTACACAGAAACATGGTACAGTTTTCTTATATTTCTTCCAGTGTTCACTATTTTTCCCTCATTTTGGTCTAATGACTCTCCATGTTTGCCTTCATTTGGTTTCTTTGTATGTCTCCACTGTCCTGTTTTTGTCCCCAACTTTGATCCTCCATAAAATTCAAAATTTATTTTAGATTTTATTGGAGCAAATGTCTTTGAAGACTCATATTGTCAATGAATGCTCGAAATGAGCAGTAGAGAGACAGCCAACAACTGATGAAGGGTCGTTCTTTGTGTTACTTGTCCTGTTTTCAATTTTTTCCTCTTGTTGTTTGCATATTTAACTCGCTTGTTTTCGTACTTCATGTTGTTTACAGTTGGTAACGTCTTGTACTCATACATGCATATATATATATATATATATATATATATATATAAATCTTGTATCATAATCATCATCATCAGCATCGTTTAATGTCCACTTTCCATGCTGGCATGAGTTGGACAGTTTGACTGAGGACAGGCAAGCTGGGAGGCTGCACTAGATTCCAATGTGAGCTGATCTACAGCTGAATGCCTTTCCTAATGCCAACCACTCAGAGTGTAGTGGGCGATTTTTACATGTCACCAGAATGGAAGCTAGTCAGGCAGCACTGGCATTGGTCACCCTCGAATGGAACCTTTTGTGTTCCACCAGCATGGGTGCCAGTCAAGTGGCATGGCATCCGCCACATTCAAATGGTGCTTTTTACATGCCACTGGCACAGGAGCCAGTCAGGCAGCACTGGCATTGGCTATACTCGAAAGGTCCTTTTTACATGCCACTAGCATGGGTGCCAGTCAGGTGGCATTGGCATTGACCAGGACTACGATTTCACTTGGCTCAACAGGTCTCCTCAAGCACAGCATATTGCCTGACGATTGAAGGGATACTTTTAAATAGACCAGTTATGCGACACTGTTATCGGCCACGGCTACAATCTCACTTGGCTTGCCAGGTTTTCTCATGCACAGTATATCCCCAAAGGTCTCAGCCACATATCATGTATATGCAAAAGGAATATTCCTTTTATTTGAGGGATGATATATCACAGTAATCTTTTGTTCCAAAATTTCAAAGGTATAGTCTTCTGAATGTGATACCATGCTACAGTAACCCTTTGTAGAGAGGCTACAACTCTTTGTTAATGTTGGTACTATTTTCCATTTTGCAGGATACATATCTATACATGATTTTTGTTGACATGTAGTGTATTTATCTTCCTATTCTTTATAAATTTACAGTTAAAGCATGAAAAGTTTCGCCAGAAATAAAGTTGTGATGTGAAAAAGAATGTTAATCAACAAAAATATGATTAAAAAAATTTTTATTACAAGCATGAGAAACAACTTCAGGCATTGTTTTAGTATTATTCTGACCTCATTAGCAAAGTTCAGTTTTCACCATGCTTACTGAAGTAGTTATGAATATATCACAAATTAAATGTTCAAGAGTGTACACTTATTATCTCAAAAAATAGACACATTTGGAAATTAAATGACTCAGAGATGTCATTCACACAAAAAATAATTGGAAAGTTAGTAGTTACTTAGTTACATAGAGTATTAAAGAGTTAATTTGAAGAACAAATGTTAAGAAAAAAGTTAGATCAAGTTTGGACAGAAGCTACTTTTTTCAGTAATCACCACACAACAGAATATGGGATTCTTCCAAATGATTTCACCAAACCAGAAAAAAATTTGCCTAAAATATATGTATACATGTATCAATATATGTATTTATATGAAGGAAAAGAGAACAGATAGCAAATGAGAACAAGTTTTCAGATGCTTAAATACACACACACACACACACACACACTTATGCAATACTGGATCCTCTTATTCAATAAAACACAGTGACTGGTATAAGGGAATTCTGCATTTGGTATTACTTGATAGGAATGCATGAGAAAAGATGGAATTTCATTACGGAACAGCACTATAACCTTCATATGTCAGAATGGCTTCTTGTTAAAAAAACTTTTGGCAAGAAAAGTCAATATTAACATGAAAGCATGATCAGTAGCCAGAGGATCACATTTTCAAATTATGCCAAAAATGGAAAGGGTGTATAATAACCAAGGGAAATAACTCCAGTAACCCTATATTTGTGTGACACAAAATATATAAATACTCAACAGCATCTATTATAAGAGTGATATGCATGTTGTTATTCATATAATCATTCTTTTAATTTGTTGCTGGTTTTAGTCTTTGGACTGTGGGCAAACAACAGTATTCCTTTAGTCATTTTAATTACATTGGTCCCAATACTTCATCTACTATTAATTTTATTGACCACTTTTTAAAAAAGGTAAGCATCACATGATATTTTTGTTCAAAATACTGATTTATCAGTAATCTTTCACTAATATATACAGTGTCTATCTTCTAACTTGCACTTACAAGACAAGAACTGCAGTAGAAAACACTTGTTCAAGTAGCTATAAAGTGGGAATGAACCACAGAGATGCAAGGCTGAATTCGTAACCACACAGCCATTATGCACCCCTGTATCTGCATGCATGCATTTTTTTGTATGTGCATGTGTGTGTGAGAGAGAAAGAGAGAGGGAGAGCATGTGTGAGTCATGTATGAGTGTATCACTGTGTGTTTTGTGTATGTGTCTGTGTTTGAGTATGTATGTTTGACAGTGTGTGTACATTATCTGTGCTAGGGGAGGAAAAAAGACAGAAAGTAACAATAACAAGCAAGCACCCCCCCCCCAAGCCACACACTGTCTTAGTAGTCCCACTATACTCACCTCCTACCTCCCCATTCCTGGCTCAAGAATTGGATAACAGAAAATATAAAAAATGTGTAAATCCGTACAAAAACACACACTCTTAAAACTGCAAACAAACATTTAAGAATCAACCCTGACTTGCCCATCACTGAGACGACATAAAAAGAGTATCTAAATTTAAAAGCAAAAAGCATTTACACTATAATTAAACGGCTCACAACAACAGTAAGTCATTGTTCACAAACTGTCTTCATCCATAATCTCGTTTTTCCTCCCACCAACCTAACCTTAAAAAGAGACAAGGGAACAAAGGAGGGAGTGGCATTAAAGTGGGCACAGGCTGTATCAGATATCAGATTCTGAGAGGGAGGTCAGACAGTGAAATGGAAAGGTGAAAAGAAAAGATGCTGACTAGAAAGCTAAAAAGACAGAGTTAGAGACAATTAGGTTATAGAACCTGCCAGTGCAGCCAGTTAGGATAAACTACAGGGATGCTGTATTACAGAGCCTTACTCAACCCATCAAGTATCAACAATCCCCGCATTCACCTCAGTATATCTTCCTACTGTCTTTTTAGAGCAGAACGGTTTGTGTCTTTTGAGACACACGTGCATGGATGCATGTATGCACACTCATTCACTCACACACACACACTAACAAAAGAATACACTCCAACCTACATATTTACAGGGTGGTCGCACTGAATGCTTGCTTGTCTGGTGAAGGAAAGAAAATAAAAAAAGTTATAAATCATTATTAAGTTAGGAAAATTCAAAGGTAATAACTGCGCATGAAAGAGACAGTAGAAACGGTAACGCTTCTATTTATACACAGATGGCAAACCCAAACTTTCACCTAAACATACACAGAATCACTAAGCATTAGAAGTATCACTTATGTTTCTTTGAAAATCTTTAAACCACTGGCATCCAACAATGATCTTGATGAACCTACTACAATAATAAAAATAAAAAACAATTAACATACACCCCCCGCAAAAAAAGGGTATCACACAAACGTACATAAAAGTAGCCAATATACACCATATAACACACATTTAATATACTACAATACAACACTAATGATGTGAAAATCACTTTCATGCAACCAAAAAAAAAAAACCACTTTATAGCAATGATACAGGAAACAAATTAGTTATCAAAAACAGGACTCTTCAAGCCCTAATTAAATACTATTAAAGCAGGTAAGGTCAAAACAGTGAGGCTTCTTAACATGAAATTCGCGTAGTACATATAAATCAAATGTGCACACCCTCCACACAGTGTGACAATACTCTAAAAAATGCAAATATTCTTGATAAAATCCAGCAAAATGAAAAATGTTATATAATAAACTGAGACACAGCACCACCAACCTCATCAGCCATTAGCTCCACATTCTAACAACTTCACACATACCTAAATGCCATCACTGGGAAGAAATTCAATGTACACTTTGCATCCTGGTAGGAAAATAGTACATGTAACATAAAAGAGAATGGCCAATAGTATCATAACTAAATGTCCTTTAAACAACCCCACACCACTGCCACATTGAACTAACTAAAAACATTCCTCTCCAGATATCTCTTTCTGCTCCTCATATCTAAGCATTTTAACCATGTAGCAAATGAACCCCTTGCTCTCCTTCACCTATCTGCTCATAATCTCAGTGCTCACCCTAGTATCATTAAACAAATGAAAAACATTTACATAAACTTTTTTAAAAATCCTATTTGAATCACTTCCACCAGGCGACCAAATTAGAGTTTCTAGAATTCAACAACACCACAATCAAAAATGAATCAACGAGAAAGCTTCTACAAAAATAACTCAACCTGTTAGAAGTGGCAACCAAATATCCTCAAATAACAACCTAGCATCATAAAAACAAAAACAAATTAAGTACACACTGGATAAAATAGTCAAGGATATACTACAAAAGGCTGGGATCAGGAGTCTCCTTAAGGCTAGCTTGGGGCCCATCAACACCATCATACATACAAGAAATCCATGGGATCTATGCAGTTACCTACAGGAACTAGTTTGAAGATGGTAGGAACAACCTGCAAGAAACTGCTTCTAAATGTCCCTCAAATTACATACCATTGTCTGATAAATGAGCACATTGGATGATATGACTCTGGATGCACTTATTATAAAGACAAGTGACCAATGCTGGAACACGTTTCAGTAGAAGTCTGCTTGAGGTGCGTGTACGTGTGTGTGCATGCACGCGCATGTGTGTGTGTGCATGCATGTGTGTGTGTGTGCGTGTGCACACACATGTGAGCATGCCTGTGTGTGTGCATGCATCTGTGTGTCTGTGGATCACATTTATATATGCCTGAAAAGATAGAGATGCCTGACTGGATTTGTTTCTTAGTTTGTTGCTGTTTTTCAAACCTAAATCTTTAGTACAGCTTAAATTTGTAGTTGTGGTTAAAAAAGGGGGAGGGAGGGATGGACAGGTGCAAGGTAGATGGGTGGCAAGATGTGGAGCAAAAACATACAATTGGGACAATGTTTCTTTAAATAACACAAATAATAAATGAAATACATAAATACATTGTTTAATAAATTATGTAAATAAAATGCTAAACAAACATAAATAACCCACTACACACAAATGAGAAGCCTCCACTGGGCTTGATCATGGCACCCCACAACCCACCTAACCACTTTCCATTTCCCTTAATTTCAGAAATATGAACCCAAACTGTTCAGAGCAACTTTGGTATGTTGGAATGGGTGAGAAAGGGTTCATGTCCTCTTAACACCTATAAACTTCAAGAACAGTTTTAAATAGTAACTTGTTACTTGTTTGTTATGGTTAGAATCCTCCTGTGAGAATGGACTACCAAGCTCATATAAGTAGCGGCATGTTTAACTGACAGTGAAAGATGAGAAATGACAGGAAGTCGAAAGGTGTTGTTGATGAGTTTGTAGAATTGCAGGAAGTTGTTGAGAAATTGTTACAGTTTGTTGAGAGTTGTTTTGGATTGGTTACAGTTGCTGGCAAAGTATTTGGGAATACATCAAGCAGAGACAGTTGGTGCCTACTCCGTTCTGTGGTACAATATATCACAGTGTATTAGTACACAACACTAAGGTGACATGTACAGAATCCATGTTATAAAATAGTTAAAGTCTGTCATCTCACTCTGCATTTCATCTTGTCCTCCATCTCTGTATGCCATTCAAAATATTCACCTGTCTTTTGTTGGTTATTCAAGTACAGTAAACTTAATGGAGTTTTAAGGTGAGATGGGCTTCTCATCACATATCATTTTCACTCTTCTATGCAGTCCGTGATGTCATTTTTTCATTTCCACTAAGCAATGATAATTTTCCTCTTTTCTTTATCCTCTGTCTCCTCTTTATCATCAGAAGTCAACAGGGAAGAATGCACCTGATTGTAGCCTGGGAGAAGGGAGGCCTGGTCATTGGTACTGAGGACAAGGTGATTTCTTCCATTTTCCTCACAGCTGAGGTTTCTGATGTTTCCAACATTGTTGTTGTTGCTGTTGTTGATGATTCCTTACTACAGCTTCTGCTGGTATTGTTGCCACTGCTTCTGCTGTTGTTGATACCCTTGCTACTGGCATTACTGTCTCTGCTGTTATCCACTTTCTCCCTTTCCTTGCCTTCTTAACGCCCCTGGACAAAAAGCTCTCAAGTGATTCTGACTGCCATGCATTTAAGAGCCAAGGTTTCTACTTTGCATCCAGTTTTATGACATTTCTCTCAGAATTCATAATAGGACACATCTCTAGTATTATCTTGGTCTTTGGAGATCACCAGGACTTATATGTTCATATAAACCCTATCCTGCCTATACTGTGTCGCAAAAGTGACAAACAAGGAGTCACAAGTCAATGTTGCCATGAATTTCCCTTGCTGTAACTCTCAAGCCGTATCACACCATGCACCATAACGGCAGCTGATAGGATCGCTTTCTTGTCTCATTCTCAGTTTTGGAAAATGGGTACACAGTTTCATATACCCTATCAATGAAGTAGACATCATGCCATACATAACCCAGATATCCCTTTTAGTGTTCTTTTTAGGATATATAGCAGCCCCCTTGTACCTTCTCAAGGTAGAGGCATATCAGCTTCCACTTTATCTACTTTTGGAAGAATTTCCCTGGCAAGAAGATATATTTGTTACATAATATTGTAATACATCTTTCTTTCACTCAGTACGTCTCAAAACCTTTCTTATGGCTTGTAATGTTGATGAAGAAGTTGTCAGAATGTTTGTTAATATAGCGAAAGATTGCATTGATGCTAATGTTTTCAATATTTTGGCTTATATTTGTGTACAGATTTGTGTTTTTGGATGTCAAATTTTGATTGTCTGTGCTTTCAAGTATCTCTTTCTTTGGGTATTATTTTCTCCGTTCATTGTTTTAAAGTTCTGTTTTCTTTTTTTTTAATGCATTTTGATATATTCAAAATTTGTATCAACACTTTCACGAATGGAGGCTTTATGCAGAGCTACTTCCTTTCTTTTCTACCTACTACTGCTCCTCCAATAGAAACTGTATTGGTAAAATGCAAGAAAAGTTATTCAGAAAAATAAAATTATATCTAAAAGACAGACATTTTGTCTATCCCAGGTATTGAGACACAAGTGTTCACGTATCACAAAGATTGCACAGCCATCCCCACCATGTTTGCCAAGTAATCTAAGATTGAAAATTCCTCCTGTAAACTTGATAATAATCCAAATCTCTCGGGGTAAAATTCAATAATGATGATGATGATGATGATAATAATAATATTAGAATCTGACAGGGTATTAACTATAAAAATGAAAGGAGAAATTGAGAAGGAGTACATCAGAATGGTGAGGAAGCTAATAAAGGCTATAAATACTTGGGCAGTATTGCTACTTAAAAATTCAGCAGCTTTTGTAAATTGGACAAAATCTGAATTAACAAATCAAAACAGAAGAACTAGGAAGGAATTCAATATGAATGGAGAACCTCATCCAAGAGCAGGAGTAGCAAGATTACACTTACCTGGAAAGGAAGGTGGTAAAGAGTTAATATCAGTAGAAGAATACGTGGAGTTAGCTAGAATAGATATAGACTGCTATGTGGATAATGGTGACGACAGTTTATTAAGAGCTGCTAGAGTCACAGTAGTACACAGGGGAAACCAAAAATGAAGTTAAAAACCAGCAAAAAAGAAGAATGATTATCTGACTGGCAAGAGATGGCTTTGCATAGTAGATTCCCCAAAACAATTCCAGGAAATAGTAATAGTGAGACATGGCTATGGTTGCAAAAAGGGAAGCTGAAAAGTGAAACAGAATGTGTTAGTAGCAGCACAAGATCAAGCATAGAGGATTAATTTGTTAAAAGCCAAGCTAGACAAAAACCAGATAGATTCACAATGCATGTTGTGTAAATCAAAAGAGGAAAGTGTTATTCATATAGTAAGCAAATGTTTCTTTTGCAAAGAACTATGAACTTGAACTCAAAGAAATGATAGGCATCTCATACTTTTTCCTTGCCTTCTGTTTGTTTGCATGCCCTACTAATACAGAAACTTGGTGCACCCAAACATACCCATTATTATTTTTTGAATTGAACATGCCACAAGGCATCCCACATTCTCTTGGTGAGCTACTTATAAATTTATTGCATTCATTACTGCAATTTTCACCGTTACTCTGAGTTTTGAATTTCTTTGGCCTTACTTTTATTGCTCCAATAATTGATTCCAAAGAAAAATTGGAATTTACTATACTTGTATTTAATAGAAAAAATTGCTTCCTTTGGATAATTTTCCTTGTAGAATTTGGAATGTTTCATTACCTGTTCCAATTACCTTCAGATAGAATAATAAGATCTAACTTAGAGCATTTTTGCATTTTATATTTTGCAACTGTTTTGCTCACTTGTAGTTAAACACAGCTTCATCTTATGGAGAGGCAGTGAGATGTGTTTGCCACAGTGGTACTAACGAATATTAACAGTTCCATCCCTCAGACACATATACAAAGTTTATTGATACCAAGTTAAAAAAAAAATGAACAAATAGCATTCGTTAAGTAGATATAGCAAAAATGACAAATAATAAATAATTAACTTACAGAAAACAAAATGAGTTTTTCTAGTGTGGCAAGTTACATGTGGCCCAAAGCAAAAGAGATTCAGAACAACTAGGTTATGAGAGACAGATCCTTCTTGATCGAGCAACAGAGAGAGAGGATCAGGCAAAAATAAGGTAAAATACCTCTGCATAATTAGAAATGGAACTGGTTTTCAAATACATTTAAAATAATAATTGCAAGGAACCACTAAGTGATGAAATTTGTGATTTTCATCACCCACAGCAAAATATATGGGGGTGTTTACTGGATCTTTAACACTAAGCATAAGGTGATACAACAGGCCAGTTTGGTATGACACAAAGCCGCCATATGCTCATATCACAATATATGGGCCACTATAATACAAGTATGACAATCTGCAGCATTTGTTATAACATTGGACTCTTGGCTCATTGTTCCTTTTCTAGAGCAATATAGTCAAGTTTTGAGTACACAGAATGAAAACTACACTTCCACAGAATCAAAAGTAATGAGATTGGTAGTGCAAGGAAAACAGCATAGCTGTAGTATTGTGGTAGGTCACTTGAGGTTTTTCTGCCCCAACAAAATGAAAATAGAAAAGGGAGAGAGAGAGAGAGAGAGAGAGAGAGAGAGAGAGAGAGAGAGAGAGAATGGTGGATAGTAAAAGAAAGTGCAATGACAACGGAATGTCCCAGATAGAGGCTGCTGTCCCAACAATACCACCAGCCTTACAAGGCGGTGAGCCGGCAGAAATGTTAGCACACCAGGCGAAATGCTTAGCAGTATTTCATCTATCTTTATGTTCTGAGTTCAAATTCAACTGAAGTCGACTTTGCCTTTCATCTTTTCGGGAGCGATAAATTAAGTACCAGTTGTGTACTATGGTTGATCTAAGTGATTGGCTCCCTCCCAAAAATATTTTGGGCCTTGTGCCTAGAGTAGAAAAGAATACCACCAGCCTTACCACCAGCTGCAACCCTAAAGACAATCAAAGAAGTCACCTCATCCCAGAGCAAGAAGTCAGCAATCAGAGCCCTTTTTTTCCTAGCCACAACCAGTAGTGCCACCTCAATGTCTTTCATTAATGGGAACATGAACAGTATGCAGGAGTGAAAGTCTGTTGGAGACAATACAGAAGGTGGGAAAGGAGAAAGAAAAGACCATTCCAAGTGAAAGCCAGAAGAATGAACAAGGAGAAGACTTTTCACCAAAAAATTATCTTCGTGGATTTGTGAAGCATCAATGCTTTTCTCTTGAAAATAATAGAAGGCTTCAGTTTATTACAATTCAAGTAGTAGTAGTAATAGTAGAAGTAAATTTCTAATTTGAAAAACAAAATAGCATGGGCTCAGTTGGGAAGTTCCACAGTAATTGTTGCATTCTTGAGATATGGTACTTTCACATTATCAACTTTTTGGGTTGTCCCCATCAGTCTGCAAGGCATTTTATTCAACAATGATATGGAGCAGTAAAAGTGGCTGAATGAATTCTTCAAATCAAGGCTACCAATACATTTCTACTATCAAAACATTGACAAGCTAGTAAAAAGTTGGCAAGAAGTGATAGACAATGACAAAAAATATATGCAGTACGGAATTTTGTCAGTGAACAGGTCGTGATTTCAAAGCGATGACAATATTTTGACAAATTAAATTTAAATGTTGAAGTGATTCTAACGGTTTTTGTGTGTTTCTTAAATGGCTTATAAACACCTTCCATGCTGCAATTGTTTTTGTTCCAGCACACGATATTAGATCAGGTCACTTGCTATACAAGTACATCTCCGTAATATCATTGTCTGCTTTTTTTTTTTTAAACTGCTGATAGAAAAAAATAAGGATTAAAATAAATGGTGGTGGGCAGGGAATGAACATATTTATCTGACAACCCAAAATATGCTGAAAGTATACCCTTCCACTCATACCATGAATAAATAAGCAAATAAACCTGGCAGGAAACTTGGCAAACTGCATGTCATGAATCAAGAATGTTCCCATACCTGTAATTATCCTCTAAATCGAAGACAGTTCTATGTCATGCACCTTTATTCCTAATCTTAAAGCAAGGCCCAAAGCTTTGCTGTGGCTCTGTGTAATTGGTGTGTGTTTCATTACTTCGTTACCTTGTCATCCTCAAATGAATAGCATGGAAATGGCACTTGAGGATCTTGAAGTGGGATGATTTAATTAGACAGAATGGGAACTAATTTCGTGGTGGTACAACAACAATAAAACCAACAGCAGCAGCGGCAGTAAAAGGTATTTCTATTTTCTTTGTTGTTTGACAGGCAGACATTAGACAACACCTTTATTATAATCACTGCCACCAATACTACCATATCCATTACTAAACACTGCCACCAATATTTCTAACCATCAAAATGCAAGGGAGAGACGTGGTGAGGTAGAGTTTGTGGTAACCGACGAATTGGTTAGATACATAACTGGATGACTATGTGAATATATGGATAGTTAGGTGGGTGGTTAGTTAGAATGGTAGGAATGTAACTGCATGAATGAATGGCTATCTAGGTGGAATGCTGGACTACATGGAAGTTTAAGATGAATGAAAAATTTGATGGATGTTCTGAGAGGTGACTAGATACAGTGGCAGGTGATTGGATAAACTTCAAAAGGGGTGTGATAAAATATTTGCTGATTGGTAAAGCTTCATAGAAGGAGTGAGTAAATATTTGCTGATTGGATGGTTTCTTAAGGTGCTTAGATCTGGGTACAGAAAGACTCTCAGACTAGTTTCATGGATAAGTGTTTGATATATCTGGTTGTAGAGCTTTATAAACAGAGTGAGTTGATGGGTCATTGGGAGTCTAGACAGACAGATAGGAGTGGTCAGACAGATAGGAGTGGTCTTTGGTAAAATATTAGGCTTATGATTAGCTATCTGGGGTGCTGGGAGATGGGGGTTCAATATCATACTAGCTGGAAAATCAGCAGGCTGAATGGCAACTTTATATAGGGCTGTTCAGCCAATATAATAACTCCATATAACAGTTGACTGCTTCCTTGAAGAGGTTTGACACCAAAATGTCAAAAACAGAGAAGAGGGAACATGAAACAGTCACAGAATTGGTGGTTAAAAAAGGGAAAGTGAAAAAGAGAGATGATCCTCCCCTGTCTCTCTTCTCTAGAGAGGGAAAGAGGAAGATAATACACTCTTTTTCTCTCTCTCTCAATCTCTCTTTAACTAGTAAACCTGTGACCTTTATCTTAACACCCAATTTCTTCTGTATTTAATCAATGAGGGGTCTTCTAGACCTTCCTAATAAAACATAGAGGGGTAAAGAAAGAGTCAGCAAGAGTCTGTTTAGAAAGAGGAAACAAAGTCTTCATTTGTTCTCTAATTAGTTAGGGAACTGGGTGCTGGTTAGAGAGGCTGTCTATAGTTCTCTAATTAAAAACGGAGAGAGAAGGGACAATACAAATGAGTTGCTAAGATTTCAGATCATTTTAACTAAAATGAAAGAAAAAGGAACCTAGGGAGTTCTAATGACAATGAGGTAAAGGAAAGCTTCTACATCTCTGATTAGAGAAAATAAATGGGGGAAGATTAAAAGATGGGATACGAGGGAGGGAGACTATGTGAAGGGTGAACTTTAGAGAGGTTTCTAATTAAAGGGACAGAAAAGTACAATTGAGTAAGGGAATATTTCAAATGAGAGAGAGGATTAAAGGACAGTGAAAAGAGGGTGAGAGAGAAAGACAGAGGGAGAAAGAGAATAAGAGAGTAGAAAAGAAAGTAACAGAAAAGGAGGGGGGAAAAGAAAATAGAAAAACATGTAAAGAGAGAGAGTGGAGGGAAGGAAAGAGGGAGCAAATGAAATCTAGAAAAAAACCATATAACAGCAATAATTTGGAATTGGGACTGTTTTCTCCCTTTTTGCTCTCCCTCTTTCCACTATTTCTTAGAGACACATTCTAATTTATCTTAACACAATCCATCTTTTACACTGTCCTTTTTGGTTGCATCTTCTAAATCATTTCTCTCTCCTTCTCTGTCTTCAATTATCCATTTGTAAATTTCTAATTCATAAAAACTGATCAATAAATAGATAAAACACTTTCTGTCTGTGTGTTAAGGACATAAATACACACATACATAATCCCTTTTCATCAGTCATTAGGTGAATGCCCAGAGCAGGGGTTTTGTCACTATGTATAAAGCAAAATCAATCATTATAAAATACCTTGCAAAATTCAAATTCTGTTTTACTTAAAACTATAAAAATTTTAAAACGAGATCCAAATAAGTTAATTCAGTTCAAAATTTGCAATGGAAGTCATGTGTGTGTGTGTGTGCAGACGTGTGTGTGTATGTGCATGTGTGTGTGCATATGTGTGTGTGTATGTGCATGTGTGTGTGTGGCAATAAAGGCATGAAAACTTCAAGTGACTGCGAGTGTCCCTCTAACATATATATGTGTATGAGTGAGTGGACAAATGAAAGAAAGTAGTACTGTAGACCTATGTGGCCCACACACAATGGCAGATATAAAATCCCTGCACCTTGCAGAGGTTACATCCTACTTTCGCTCAGGCTGGTCACACAAACTCATATGAACATGACACCATCAAATTGGTTACCTGCTCATGTGGGAAATGTTGTTGTTGCTGAAAACTGTTTAACTGTCACCAACATTCTGACTGCTCTGCCATGCGTAACATCCAATGTAAGAATTGACATTGTTGAAACATCTATCACACACTGCACAATGCCTAAACCTAGTCTTCTTCCAATCAAAGACCTGATGCCACTAAGATAACTAAAACAACCACAGGACATGAACTGATCAGTGGTGGCCTAAATACTCTAACCCAGAAACCCTTTTGAATCTCTTATAAATTCCCTTCATTCTAACTCTAAACATTTGATGATATGGCTATGCTCTATGCCAACAAAACTTTAACTAATGTGGATCTGTAACAAACTGTTATTATATATAAATATATATATATATATATATATATATATATATATATATATATATATATATATATATGCATGGGATAAAGAAGTGAAGGCTGGTCTCAAGATGCTGTGAGTTCCCGAGGAGGTGACAAAGGACCAAGGTGATTGGCAGTTTCCTGTGCTCTAAAAGACCCATCCACCACTGCAAATATGATGTCCTAAAAGCATTCTCTATATGCTTGTAACCTATTCTGCCCTGTGGAGCAGTCCTCCTGACACCCAGCCCTGCATCACTCCTCTATCTGTGGCACAACTTGACAGTAGCATTGGCACATACTACTCGTCTCTCTTTCTTTGCCCTACCAGTTATCTCCTCCCCACTGGCACCAATTACATCCCTTTCTTCCATCATTCTCAATTTCCCCACCTGCACCTGTCGTCTCTTTTCTGTGCCGTCAGTTACCTCTCCTCTGCAATACTCCGTTCAACACCACATACCTGCTTTCATTCTCAGCCCCCTCTCATATCCACCATCACACCCAACTCCCTATAGCTACATTTAAGTACCCTTACATCTCCCTCCTCACAACTCCTACACCTTACACATCACCTCCCTACCTTCTGATCTCTTCTTCCTGAACTACTTCTATCTCACTCTCTCTCTTTCCATACCGATATTTCCCATCAACCGTACCTCCACTCTTATTCATCTATCATTACATTCACCTCTACCCTTATGTCTAACTATCTCTTACTCTCCCCCTCACTCTCCTCCCCTCCTCTGATCCACGGTCTCCATCCTCTCTTATGCTCACCTTCTTCTTATACCTTGAGAATTTACTCCGGTGTGCCATCACTACCATCTTCATCTCCTCCCCAACTACCCCCACCCACTTCTACATGTGTGGCAGCCAAGTACCTCCTCCGTATCAAGATACCTATGCTTGACCCTTTATTGCACTTTAAGCCTTTCAGCATCTGGCATAAAGCTACCCCTTCCCCCCCCTCACACACACATACACACACAGTAGTGGGAGCCTTCTCTCCTTTTCCTCTTTTGCCTGTCTTGTAAGTTACTCAGCAACCTCATTAGTACCTATTTCTTTACTACCCACAAGGGGCTAAACACAGAGGGGACAAATAAGGACAGACAAACGAATTAAGTCAATTACATCGACCCCAGTGCATAACTGGTACTTAATTTATCGACCCCTGAAAGGATGAAAGGCAAAGTTGACCTCGGCGGAATTTGAACTCAGAACATAATGGCAGACGAAATACGGCTACGCATTTCGCCCAGAATGCTAACGTTTCTGCCAGCTCGCAACCTCATTAGTACCAATGGCACGAACAGGCAGCCAGTGCATATTGTAATGTGGTTGGTGTTAGGAAGGGCACCCAGTCTTAGGAACCATGCTAAGGCCAACACTTGAACTCAGAGCAGCCCTGTCATTTGCCAGACCCTTTCAAAGCATCCAACCCATACCAGCAAGAAAAATTGACATTAAAGGCTGATGCTGTTGTACATTACAGTTGAAAACTGGCTAGATAAATCAAGACATCTACTAAATTACACAACAAAACTATTTAATATTTAATCTAGTTATTGTACAATTCTTTTTATAAATAATTTTCTTTTTAAATATCACTTACCATATATCAATTTACTTACTGCATATATGTAAACAGATTTCCATGTACGTGTTTTTTATTTTTGATACAATAACATTTCACTTGTAGACTTTACTTTTTAAAAATGATTCTTCTCAACAAAAACATTTAGAATTTATGTAGTAATTTGTAAATTTTCTTTAACTTTAGCATTTTTCCTATCTGTACTACAATATTCCATATACAATATCATCTGAAATAGTTCCTCAAATGTTAGGCATTTCTTTCAATAATCATAAAAGAAATCATGTTTGAGGAGAAGAATATGTATAAAGATGGGGAACATCATCATTGTTTCAGCATCTACTTTCCCATGCTTGTGTGGGTCAGGAATAATTTGCTGAGACAGGTTTTCTGCTGCCAGATGTTCTTCCTATCCCCAACATTCACTTGTTTCCAAGCAGGTAGTATTTCCCATATCGTTAGACATATTTTCACAAAAAAAAATTGGAAGAAAACAACACATCCTGTATGATGGTGACACTTGTTTACAACTATTTCATGATGTCAGGACAAAGACACAGACACACACACACACATATATACTGAGAGAGAGAGAGAGGTGGGAAGAATGGGTTAGATGCAAAATGTATATGTGTATGTATATATATATATATATATATATATATATAATGTAGTCTTGGCTGATCCCAGGTTCTTGAACTTCATGGAGGAGATGAGAAAAGACTGGGATGATTGATGAGCATTCTTGAAAAGACACATCCACCACCACTGGTAGAAACTGGTAGAGTTCTGGTAGAAGTGTGTGAGTGGGTGTGTAACACTGGACTCTTTATCTAATTTCATTCTTCTTCAAGCCACCCAACCATCACAACCACTACCCATCACCTCCCGAACTGCAGTTCTTCTTTAATACCATTTATTTTTCTTTTTACAACTCAGAACCATTACACTTGTTACCCATTAATACAGCTCACTCCATCTACACTTCCCCCCATTGACCCACCACATCACATCTTCTCCCCTTCCACCATGCATTCCATCCTCCTCATACAGTACACCTGCCTCTCTCTTCCCCATCCACTTCTGCAACCTGACCCATCATGTCATCTTTCTTTCATCCTTCTTGTGTTAACTGTATCATCATTCTGCTGCCATGCCTTATCAAATATCTCCTACTCCCCCACTCACTCACTCCTGATCCCTTTGCTCCAACTATTCCTACTTACTTCGTTCCTTGAGGCTCCACCATCACTATTTTTATTGTTTTCCAGCCCCAACCTGATCACACCCACCATCTAAAATGTGAGTAGCCTTGTAGCTCCTCCACAACTAGAAACCTGTTCTACTCAGACCCTTTTCTCTCTACTTCACCTCTCTTTGTTCTTCATCTCCCTGAATAATGTTGCTCCTATAGTGTTTGTAGTTTTTCAACCTGCATGGCACACCTCACTAGTGCTACTGACACAAAGATAAGCACCCACTACATGATGGAGAGTGGCTGGTGTTAGGAAGGACATCATAAAAGCCATGCTGAAGCAGATGCTGTGGCACAACGCAGACCTAGAGACCACTGAATCCTGTCAAACCACCTAATCCATGCCAGCATTGAACATAGTCATTAAATAATGATGATGATGATGATGATGAGGATGACAAGCTACCTTCAGTTTCTCTCTGCCTACATTCACTCTCAAGGTTTTAGTTGTCTTGGTGCTGTAAGTAGAAGACATTTGTTCAAGATGTCACACAGTGGGACTGAACTTAAAACCACATGGTTGGAAAGCAAACTTTTTAACCACACAGCCATGCCTGAATCTTAGTCTTTTTATTCACAGATGTAAATATACAAGTTATTTACAAACCCTGCACAATGCTGGAAATTGCTGTGTGTGTGTGTGTGTGTGCATGCGTGCGTGGATCTAAAATGAAATCAAAATTTTAAAAAAGTAAATTTATTTATAATTTAATCAGACTTTTCTCCTTTGAAACGGTTCCTACTGTTGTCGATGCACCACTTCCAGCATTCTTCCCAGTTGCCCGTTTTGGGAATATGCTTTGAGATAAATTTTCAGTGGTAGTTTGCAGTCTTTGTAGTGAATTTTCTTTAATATCTTTACCTTCCATCATTTGAAATCAGCAACCTTTCATAGTTGATTTCCATATTGGGAACAAAAAAACACAGCAGGGGCCAAAATCTAGAGAACAAGGCAGCCGAGGATGAGAGTTATCTCGTGCTTTGCCAAAAAAGACAGACAAAAACTGACACATAGTAAATATATTGTTGTGGTGCAGCATCTAGATTTTCTTTGTCTAAGCTTCAGAAACTTTTTCTTTGCATTTTGCCTCAAATCAATCCCATCCGTCAAGACATTCAAATAAAACTTTTTATTGATCAGTTGAATATGTAAAACAAATTCTTTCAATCAAAAAAAAAAGTCAACCAACATCACTTTCATGTTTGAGCAAGTCTGACAGACTTTCTTTGGCTGCAGTGACAATTTTCAAACTCTCTGCAATGATTGTGTTTTTTTCTTTCAACATCATCATAGCTGTACACCAATGTCTTGTAACTTGTTATGACACTTTGCAGAATGTTTACATCAGCTTTCAAACAACCAAACAGTTCCTAATTGACTGTGATTTAGTTCTCTTTCTGTTCATCTGTAAATAAGCTCTGCAGCAACCTGTTAAATCTTTATACAGTTTTTTCTTTATCTATCTCTATTTCTTATATTTATCACAGGTATGTGCATATTTGTCTATTGTGTGTGTATTACACTGTTTGAAGGTTTTGGGGGGATTTTTTTCTCCCTTGTGTCTTTAATCATCATGTGGTGTGGTGGTGGATGAGTGAGATTAAAGTATTATCAATGCATAGAAATGACACAACATTTAGACAGATCACAGAGGCTACACACATAGCCATGGACAAACCAAACCTCAACAGAAAACACGAATGGAACAATAACACCCATCACCACATCACACACGACTAAAGACAGAAGGGAGCAAAAAAAAAAACGAAAAGAAAACAGATGCAGTGTAATACACTGACAATAGACGAATATGCACATACCTATGATAAATATGTTAAATCTTTAATTTTCATTTTAAAATCATGTCACAAACTTTTACAGATTCTTGTATATTTAGAAATTTCAAAGAGAGTCATACAACGATTTTCAATGATACCAGCATGAACCTTATCAATGTGATATTGCCCATTGTCATGAAAAACGATCCAAATAAGGGATCACCTTTGGCGAATGTTTTTGATTTGAAACACTGGTAATACTAGTGATATCAAGTATGGCTTAAACAATCCTCCTCATTAACCAGATTCAACATTTAACAAGTCCCTGTAAAACGTTTTCCCCATCTGAAACAGAATTTCACATAAATATGTTGTCCTTGCAAATATTTTCATTATTCCCCTCGCAACAAACAAAGCCAAACACTCTGGTTCACGTATAAGAACAGCTAATTTGACAGTAAGATATGGATATTATTAGAAAGACAGTTCAGGTAATCCAGGCACAGCACTGCAGTGAAAAGCATGCTGTGTCAGCTGGTTGACATCCCCTTTTAAAGTTTCGTTTTCCCTCAAAAGAGAGTGTGTATATGTGTGTGGTGTGCACATGCAAATATAAATGAATGTCGTGAAAATACATCTAAAACATAAGCTTAACATACACATATTTAGAGTGCACAGATATTTATATAACATGTGTATGCATGCGAGTTATGAAAGAAGTCTAACATATTTATGTGTGACACAAACAGCAAAGAAAACATGTTCGTGCTAAAAAAAGTTATCACACACGGCATTTATATTGTAATGACATAAAACTGAACCCCAAGAATAGTACCTTCAAATCTATAACATAGCTCAATAAGCCAGGACAAAAAAAAAACCATTCAGGTATCTCATAACATACATAATATGCATTTAGAGCATAGATGCTGCCAACACACACTCACAAATGCAACATAGCAACACGTGAATAATGTGAGTATACCAGATAAAAACCAGTAAAAACATTAATATGTACACACCACTAAAATTCTCATGAACCATCATACTAAGATCCAATGAGGGAGACTCTATACAATCACATGATCTGCTAGAAATAACAGCTAAATATCCTCAAATATAGGTGTAGGAGTGGCTGTGTGGTAAGTAGCTTGCTTACGAACCACGTGGTTCCGGGTTCAGTCCCACTGCGTGGCACCTTGGGGAAGTATCTTCTACTATTGCCTCGAGCCAACCAAAGCCTTGTGAGTGGATTTGGTTGACAAAAACTGAAAGAAGCTTGTCGTACATATGTATATATATATATGTGTATGTGTGTATATATGTTTGTGTGTTTGTGTTTGTCCACCCAACATCACTTGGCAACCGATGCTGATGTGTTTACATCCCTGTAGCTTAGCGGTTCAGCAAAAGAGACCAATAGAATATGTACTAGGCTTACAAAGAATAAGTCCTGGGGTCGATTTGCTCGACTAAAGGCGGTGCTCCAGTATGGCCACAGTCCCATAACTGAAACAAGTAAAAGAGTAAAGAGAGTAAACCACCACACACACACACACACACACACAATAGAGCAGCATGGGTGCTTTTCATGTGGACTGGCAAAGGAGAGCATTTCATGTGAGCCAGCATGGGTGCTATTTACAAGGACCAGCATGAGTGTGTTTTATGTGGACTGGTACAAGGCAACTTACAAGGGAAAAAAAACCCTCCAACTAGTGGTAGAGGGAAAAATTAACAATTCTGTTGAGGTAGATGGGTCTTCTTAAGTACAGAAAGTCCCTTTGTCACCTCCTTTGTAAGGCTCAGTGTCTTGAGATCGGTCTTCAGTACTTCTTCCCATGTAATCATGTGTCTCTCCCTTTCACGAGCTCCATCCACTTTGATATAAATGTATCTTTTACTTAGCCATGCTGGGGCACCATCTTGCATATGTTTGTATGCGTATATGTATGTGGAGGAAAGAGAGAGAGAGAGAGAGAGAGAGATCAGCTAATAAGTCATAAATTTATAAAAAAAACTCTTTGATACACAGTTAAATATCTAAAACTAAAGAAATAGTAATAATAATAATCTTTTATCTTTTACTTATTTCACACATTTGACTATGGTCATGCTGGAGCACCACTTTGAAAGGTTTTAGCCCAACAAATCAAACTTAAGATTTATTTTTCTCTTTTAACCCAAGTACTTATTCTATTGGTCTCTTTTGCCAAACCACTAAGTTATGATGGATGTAAACACACCAGCACCTGTTATCAAGTGGTTGGTAGGGGGACAAACATAGGCACTAAGATACACACATAGATATATACATATACATATTTATACATACATACATACATACATACATACATACATACATACATACATACATACATACATATATGTGTATACACACACACACACACACACACACACACACAATGGACTTCTTTCACTAAATCCACTCACAAGGCTATAGTAGAAGACACTTGCCCAAAGTGCCACACAGTGAGACTGAACCTGGAACCATGTGGTTAAGAAGCAAGCTTACATTTCTCAGAAAGATTGCATGTCAATATCTTTTTATCAGAAGCTGGTCATAACTGATGACCATGGGTCCTGTCAATTTCCTCCTTCCAGTTACATTGACACAACTCTCCTCAAAATCCTGGCTGTTCCAAGAAGTGCTTGGCTGTTCTGCAGCATCTCGGTCTTGATAGTAAGTCCAAGTTTGCCAAACCACTTCTGAAATTGGTTTGTCACGGTTCAAAGTGTCCCTATCACAAAAGGTTTAACATCCACTTTCCTGAGTTTCCACAAATGTGCTACCTCGTGCTTCAAATCTTGGTACCTATCCACTTTAATCCTTCTCGTTTTCTACCACACAGATATCTCCTGGGATGGCCATGTCAATAATCCAGCAATGTCTTTCTTCTTTCTCAGTCAGGATCAAATCAGGTCTTCTTGCTTCAATCAGATTGTCACATTGCACCCATAGCAATTTCACCATATCGTCTTCCATTACAGCATGTGGTTGGTGTTCATAAGATTTGTCAGCTCATTCCAAGTTGTATTTCCCACATAAAAACCAATGTACAATTTGAGCAACACTGTCATGCTCTCTTGTACTTCTGCTGTGCCAAAAGAGCTACATTCGCATACAATGTGGCTTGTGGTGTCACTAAAAACACATTCTGCACAATGGTGATTCAGTTATTTTGTCAATGTGGAATTGTACATAGTTAGTTCTTAATGCTTGCTCTTAAGCAGCACAAACAAGAGCTTCAGTCCCTTCTTTCAAATCCCCCTTACTCATCCAAGCCCATGTTTATTGTTTGTCGATCTTTCCAAAATTAGAGTCTTTATCTATATCTCTTAGAAACTTTCCGTGCATTACTCCGTCTTTCAACTCTGCAGTCTTCTTTCCAACTTCATTTTTCTTGAACTCCTCTTTGTTGGTGCACAATTCTGGGTTTTTTTTATGATCCCAGCCAATTTAACTCCCATGAGTAATGGTTCTGTGCTGTTACAAAAGACTATTTTCTTCACTTCTTATGCAATCTTCACAGCCTATCATATCTCTTCCACCATCTATTCATGGTAAGCATATCCTATGCATGTCACTTTTAGGATGTAAAGATCCATACATTGTCAGTTTTTAGGATGTAAAGCTACGTACATTGTCAATTATTATTATTAATATTATTATAATTATTATTATTATTATTATTATCATCATCATCATTCTGGACAAGTGGAAAAAAAGAGTGCTTTGTCATAGATGTGGCTATATCTGTAGACATGAATGTAGCAGTCAAGGAACAGGAGAAAATAGGATTTGGTTAGGGAAATATAAAAACTCTGGAGGGTTCCTACAAAAGTAATCCCAGTTGTTAGAGGTGCTCTAAGTACTGTCACCAACAGACTTAACATTTCTCTTATTCAATTTGGTGTAACTACAGGAGTTGCATTAATTCAGAAACTTGTTCTGTTGAGAACAGCGAGTATCGTAAGGTCTTTGATATCTAAGGAAACTGGTTGTGACCTAGTGTCAAGGAAATTCACTCCAAATGTAAAACATTCATGCATACCATGACTAATAACATGTAGGCTTCATTAGATATTAGCAAATTATTGGTAAAGATAACTATTCCAAAATACATTATGCAGATGCACATGTGCACAGAGAGATACATATAAAGGAGTGTGCACCCAGGTGCAGAATATTAACTTTTGGCAAACCAAATCTCCAACACTTTTTAAAAGGCATAATCATAAAAAATGATATTTCCCCCAACCATAAAAACTTTAAGCTTCATGCCTACCTAGAGAAAGTAATAGGAAACCGCTCCAGTCACCATGAATTATTATAAGTTAGAAACTGAACGAGAGATGCATTCTGAAGAAAATATATACAATATTAAACTGCATGCATTATTCTCTCTCGATAAGTTACTTAGCTAATTCCAGGTGACACATGTTATTCTATGTTGCAATAAATGTTGACACTGCAGATAAAACATTTGTAGTTCAATCTGAAAGAGAAACTATGCACAAACTCCTCAGGTGAAATACAAGTACATTTTCCTGGTAAGGTAAGAAACGGTTCAATTTCTATCAGCAGGTTGTTACATTTTGCTCCTGAATTGTTGTCTACAAATAAATGTGTGCCTTTTAATATATTGAATATTAAAAATCTTAGTTATTAATTCAAAACTTATTCAAATATGCATGTATGTGTGTGTATCAATAGATTATGTTGCACTAGTAAGAAAGTGTACTCAATGTATAGCACAGAGTTGATTTATTTATCTATTTATTTAATATACAATTTTAATAAATATATATACAGCTAAATATGTTTATATATAGTTTTTGGGGCTTGTTTTTTTTTTAAATATAAATACATTCACATATAAGCTTATTTGTGAATAGGAGTTTTGATTGAAGTTTTACATTTTTTTAAAGTTTGATATTTCAAAATTATAAAACTAAGTCATTTTCATAAACCAAAATTAGCTGGAAGAGAAAAAAGATGAAATTAAAACTATAATTAAAGCCAGCATTCAGATACAAGCTGAAACCTTGTTATTGATTTGATTTTGTTTTGTCTTTCTTTTTAAATTAAATTTCAACACAAGTTTGAATTTGAATTTTTTCCTTTTTTTTTCAAACTGAGATTCCTATTATCACATACGGAAATCGTATTCATTTACCTGTTCAAAACGTCAACCTGAAAAGGGAGAGAAATATTTGAAATTCAAACTGAAATTTTTGCGCACGCACATGCATGCAGGCTTGTGTGTTTTCTGATTATATTTTTTTTTAATTTCTCAGCAATACACAGGAGAACTGAGAGTAGCATTACCATTTCAGCAGCCATTGGCTCAACTATGAAACAAGTAGTGTTGATTTACAAAATGACCAGAAGCAGATAAGTTTTGAGCTGACCACATACACACACACATATTACTGCTATTGAGTGCAACTGGTAACACATAACCCAGTACAGCCCATTGCATGGTTGGACCATTGCTGACTAAACCAACAATACCACCAAGCCTGCTTGGTGAGTAAGATAACTTTTGGATTCCCTGTGGAATGGAAAACATGACATGTCAAAAGGTAGATGAACTCAAAAGAGTCAACAGCCGACCGAGTACAGGATATATTTATAATATGTGCATGAGGACTTGGAAATACCTGGTTTGATGCCTAGGTGCTCATTTAGCCAACCAGAGTGGGTTGACCTCTAAGCCATGGTGAAGGCAATTAGTGCAAGAGACAGAACTCTAATATAAAAGCCTGAGGTTCATTGAGTTTATGGCAAACATTTAATATACATAATATTTAATAGGTGTTAATAAGAAGGAAAGATGATAGGGCCCCAGTATCATCATGGAAATGGCCCTGCTCATTATGCAAAAAAGGAGTAGTTATGCTGAACTCAATGTAAGCTAAGGGCACACAGGAAGTAGAGTGGAATCAGGGGCAGGCTAAAAGGGAACACAAGCTTTGAATGTGGCAGATGTTTTGGAGTAATATACATAGATTTCTGTAAATGCCCAAATGGCTCACTTGAAGTAGCTGATGGCTTCTGTTAATTAGAAGACATAATCAGCAGGAGAGAAAGTTGCCCAGAAAATATAGTAGCCAGACTAAGCATTAACTGGAAAAAATTCAAGGCGATTTTACCACAGCTGGCAACAAAAGATTTTCTTAGTGACAAGAAGACTGTTTGATGCTTGTGTTAGATCCGTAATGTTGCATGGTAGGAAAGCATGAAACTTACAAAGACTAGAAAGAAATGAAGCCAGCATGCTTCACCAAAGTATTCCTGAGCTGAGAGGAAAACTGGGGATAAGAGTTACTGCATGTAATATGTAAAAGAAGAGGCTGCACTGGTATGGATATACGATGTGTATGAGAAATGACTGCTGTCTACTAAAGTACTAAGGACACCAAGTTAGTAAAACCTACAGAAGAGGAAAACAGTTTATTTCCCTCTCTTTCTCTCTTGTAATACACATATATATAATGACCCTGTTTTCCATGCTGGCACAGGCTGGACAGTTGGACAGGAGCTGGTTAACCAGAGGACTGTGCCAAGTTCTTCTGTCTGCTCTGGCATGGTTTCTATGGTTGGAAACCTTTCCCAAAGCCAACTGTTTTACAGAGTGTACTGAGTGCTTTTTATGTGGCACCAGCATGGGTGAGGTCACCAAATGATATGCAAGACAAAGACAAAGATTCCTCAACTAAGAGAGGAATAGTATTGAGAGGGGTGGCTGTGTACCAGGGGATGAAAGGTTAAGCTATGATAGAGGGACAGAAGCAGGTATCTTTTTGTAGAGGAGATACATGGGTACCAGTGTCAGAGGAGAGAGAGAGAGAGAAAAACGGGGTGGTAGTGAAGTTGTGCCAGGGAATACCCTCAGGTTCAGGGAGGTGGATGTAAATGGAGTGGCACAGTGGACTGGGCAGGGTGAGTGAGTAAGTCGATCAAAGGATTTTAAGAAGAGACTAGAAGATAGAGGCGGGGAAAGGAGAATGTAGTGAGTGGTGAACATAGGTGGATAGGGGTGTGGCAGGATAGCAATGATATAGTTAGCAGAGGCGAGGACAGATGAGAAATGTGACAAAGCAGTGCTGGGGAGCTGGAGGAACAACGAACATACATACATACAATCATAAATACATACATAACATACATACATAACATATATTTCTTTACTGTCCACAAGAGGCTAAACATAGAGGGGACAAACAAGGACAGACAAAGGGATTAAGTCAATTACATCATACATATATACATAACATACATACATACAAACATACATACATACATTACATAGATACATACATACATACATTACATACATACATACATACATACATACATTACATACATACATACATACATACATTACATACATACATTACATACATACATACATACATTACATACATACATACTACATACATACATACATACATTACATACATACATACATACATACATTACATACATACATTACATACATACATACATACATTACATACATACATACATACATACATTACATACATACATACATACATACATACACACACACACAGTTGTATGTGATGATGTTGCTATTTTATTACAATAATATCAATAAACCAGAGAAATATTTCAAATTACAGTACTCATTTCACTAATGATTAATCCATTAGTAGTTCATTAACAGCTCCTTCATCATTTCTGTCTCCTATCTTTTATTCCATACCCTGTGTCTTCCTACTGCTACGAATGTTCTAACTTCATACCCAGCAACAAATAATTCTGTAAATCACTAGTTTACCTCCAGCTATATCGTAGGCACCATTCACTTTACTATGAAATAAGCTTTTTCACAAACTAATAAATATTTTGAAAATACATTATTCAGGCAAACAATATTTCATTCAATGAATTTTAATTAGCTTAATTGTTATAATTATTATTATAGTTATGATATTAATTGATAAAAATAATTGTTCGTTAAATAAGTAAAGTGTTTATGCATTTATAATTTAATAGTTTTTCTTATGGTAAGAGCATACATACGGAATATAATTAAAATATTTGACATAAGTATAGAATTTTAACTCTGTTCTTTATTTTAAATATAAATGAAATAGCAGTGTTTATTTTCTGATGATTACTGGGACTAGGCAAGCTGGCAGAATCGTTAGCACGCTGGGCGAAATGTTTAGCAGTATTTCGTCTGCCGCTAGGTTCTGAGTTCAAATTCCGCCGAGGTCGACTTTGCCTTTCGTCCTTTCGGGGTCGATTAAATAAGTACCACTTACGCACTGGGGTCGATGTAATCGACTTAATCCCTTTGTCTGTCCTTGTTTGTCCCCTCTATGTTTAGCCCCTTGTGGGCTGTAAAGAAATATATACTTATAAAATGTAGATATAAATAATTAATGTGTGTGTGTGCGTGAGAGAGAGAGAGTGTGTGTGTGTGTGTGTGCATGTTTGTTTGTTTTTGCATGTAATGCCTAGAAAAAGACAAAAGTAGAACTCCAAGTAACAACGATCTATGTTATATCAAGACTATATCAATAAGTTACTCTACTTCTAGATGTTACGTGCATATAGATATACATGCATATGTATATGTAAGTGTGCAAGCACATATGTGTACCTGTGCATGTTTACATGTGTGCTCCTATGTGCAGAAGTTGTGACATTTGAGCATGTCGGTTTTTGCATTACTCCTGCCAACATTTGTCCTCTTGCTTCATGCCTTTGAAGATATGTGAAGTAAAAGGACTTTTACATTAAAAACCGGTGCCACTGTCAGGAAGGGCATCCGGCTACAAGGGAATGCCATAATAATATATTTATTTGTCTAACCCATGGACCTATGCTAGCATGGAAAAACAAGTAAAATCAAAAGAACTGGGCTCACTTTTTATGGTACCAGCTCTAGAGAGGTTGTTAGGTCTTCAATAAAACTAGAGAGGCCTCTCAACCCCGCTTAAGCCTAAATAGATTGCACTGAGTGAATGACAGCGATTATGAATGATGGTGATAGAGAGATGTGTAATAGAGGGATAAGGGTGCTAGGGAGAAGCTGCAGCTGTCAGAAACACAGAGGCTAATCATGTACACTTGATGGTAAGCATATACATTCATATATACATACATATATGCATATATATATACATACATATGTATGTGTATATATACACACACACATATATATATATATATATATATATATAATACATACATATGTATGTATATATATGTATATATGTATGCATTATATATGTATGTATTAACTATATATATATTTATTATACATACATACCTATATACATATATATATATACACACACTTACATATATATACATACATACATACATGTATATATATATATATATATATATATATATGCATACATGTATGTATGTATACCTACACACATATATACATGCACACATATATGTGACACACACAATGTCCCAGATGCTATGCTTGGATAAAAGAGCAGGGCAACTTCCCTCATCCAGGGCATCCCAAGTTTCTCTCTTCCACAGGATCCATTCACTTCAATGTGCAGCACTTATTTACAGAGCTGGCCTCCTCCATGAATATCACATGTCCAACCCACATGAATGCAGTCTTCTCTCTCTCGCACTACATTTGATTCCTCTTAGGTTCAGCTTTCCTTTTATCTTATTTGGGTCCATCATTAATACGTGCATGCATATCATCATCGTTTTAACATCCCTCTTTTCTATGCTCACATGAGTTGAATGGAATTTGTTGAGGCAGATTTTCTACAGCTGGATGCCCTCCCTGTCACCAACTCTCACTTATTTCTAAGTAAGGTAATATTTCCTCACGACCAACATGTTTTCACAGAAGACTGGAAATGAATGACACTGCTTGCAAGACAGTGACATTCATTTACAGCTATCACATGATGTCAAGGCCAGGAGACAGCAATACACACAATGCACACACATACACACATATACATATATACACATATGATGGGATTCTTTCAGTTTCCATCGACCAAATCCAATCATAAGGTTTTGGTCAGCTTGGGGGTGGGCTATAGTAGAAAACAGTTACCCGAGGTGCCATACAGTGGAACTGAACCTGGAACCATATGGCTGGGACAAAATTTTCTTATCACACAACTACACTAACACACACACACATACACACACAACCTAGGGGTTAGGGCTTAGAGTGGTTAGTTCATGACCATAAAGCTGAAGGTTCAATTCCTGGCTGTGTGCTACATTGTGTCCTTAAGTAAGGTACTTCATTTCACGTTGCCCCAGTCCACTTAGCTGAAAATGAGTACCAGTCAGGGGCTGGTGCAGTCATCTCTTCCTCTATCAGTTACATCCTCAATGTTCTGCTGGATCGAGGTTGGGTGGGTCAAAGAGATATCTATGCTAGCTTGTGTCTACAAAGGAACCTAAAGCCATTAGCAAAAGCATGGTAGATGCTTCCAAGTCACCATACTCCTGAGAAATGGTTATGCTTTGGTTTTAAGTACACACACACACTTTTAATATTATAGGTTTCATGCGATTGTGTTCACAGCTATTTAATCAGAATTTGAATAATGGGTGACAAATCTACCATTCAAATAGTGATAATGTGGTATTTAAATGACAAGACAAATGAAATCAGGCCACTGATTTCCATTCAAAGAATATTTATCCACCCATGCAATGTTGGGCTAATTCTTGCAGTTTGTCACTAATATACCAGTGTGTGTGTGTGTGTGTTTACATGTGTGTATGTAAATTTTTATTGACTCTGAAAGGAGTGGGGAAGTAGTCTCAAGCAATCAACAATTTTCTGGAATCGAAGAAAAGACAGTCTTTTTTTTTTTCCCCCTTCTGGAAACAAGAGAACAGCTGTTAATACACGCTTCTGTCTCAGTAGGAGTTATCAACGTGGCATTAACTACCCTGGCTCCAGTAGACACAGTCAGACATATACAAAAAGGGAAGAGAATATTTATGGTCAAAAATGTTCTATACACGTGCACACACGTAGACACATATATGTATAAAACATATGTACATTTATACATATAGCCTTTATATACAATGTGAAATTCAAGCATGAATATATAGTGTGTGTGTGTGTGTGTGCGTGTGCATAATTAAGGGTGTAATATGGATGTATTTACAGTAGCCAGAATTATAGCAAGTTGTTATAAAAGTGCATCTGCAGTCAGCTGCTTAGGGAACTGCAGCAGAATCAGCTGACTGTAATAGGGTCCTAGCATTTCAATGGAGGCAGAGCTTTCAAATAGAGAGTAAAGAGAAATGATGCAGTAAAAAAAGGGGAATGGCTGTGGTAGGGGTGGATGAGAGAATAGAAGGATATGATGAAAGAGCCAATGCAGTTTGGAGGAGGAGGAAGAAAGAGGGAGAGATGGGATAAGAAAAAGGAGAAAGTAGGGGAAAGAATATGTCAGTGAAGGAGAAAGTTCAAGTAAAAATGAATGAATTAAAGAGAAGAAGAAAATCAGAGGAAGAAAGGAAATCCGAAAGAGAAATAAAAGAGTAACAAAGAGAGAAGAAAAACAGAGAGGAAAGGATGAAGGAGGGAGTGAAAGTATAAGAGAGATAATGATGAAAGTGAAAAGAGAACTAGAGAGAGAGAGGGAGAGAGAGAGAGAGAGAATGAGAAGAGTGTGTTGCACAAGATGGGAAGCAGGTAGGAGAGAGGTGGTAGAAGATGAGAGAGAAAGGTGCAAGTGAAAAAGATGGGAAAGGAATTAGAAAAGAAGAGAAGAGGATAATGGAAAAAAGTGGAATGAGAGAATGTAATATGTTTGTATGTCTATAAGTTAGAAAGGGTGAATGTAAAAATAAGGAATGGAAGAAGAGACAGTGAAAAATGAAAAGAAGAGAAATGGGGAGAAAGAAGAAATGAGAAAGGATGTGAGGCAATATACACAGCAGAATGACCAATTAAGAAATGGTTATAATACATTTTGGGAAAACAATAATATCCTTCTAACACAATGAAAGTGCACATTATAAATGAGTCAATATTTACAGGGTTTGTCTCTGAGCCATAAAAATCTTCAAAGTGAACATAATTGTTTAACAATGGATTTAAATTCTGTTTTAACAATAGATAAGCACTGATTCAGTAATTATTCTGCATTCTATTTTTGTTAGTTTATGGATTAATGTGGTATTATTTTCAAGTTTCTTTTCTAGTGTGTTTTCCCATTTTGCCTCAAGAGAAAAGGAGTGAGATTACAAAGCTAACCTCTAAGCGCACGGTTTGGCCTCTAGGTAGAGACATGCACACAGCAATACAGAGCCAGCAACTTTCAAAGACTATTACTTCTCATCACCCTCCCCTCTGTCTGCCACTGCTGGAATCAACCAATAAATGTAATAATAATAATATTGATAACCAAAGATTCGACTGATTGAAACATATTGTGACATACATATATATACATAAAAGATAATGTTAACCATCCAAACAATTTAAACTATTATCACAAATTCATAGATATTCCAATTTATCAATGGTGATTTCTAACATAGGTACATGGCCTCCGTTTTTGATAAATGTATATAGACAATTAATTCAACCACA
This sequence comes from Octopus sinensis, assembly GCF_006345805.1. Lineage (NCBI taxonomy): Eukaryota > Metazoa > Mollusca > Cephalopoda > Octopoda > Octopodidae > Octopus > Octopus sinensis. Next base: position 4,073,199 of record NC_043007.1, on the reverse strand, counting down.
GTACTTTATTTACTCCAGAAGAATGAAAATTAATTTTAAGCTAAGCAGGATTTGAACTCAGGATGTAAGGGGCTGTAACTAAATGCAAGGAATTTTGTCTAACACTCTAACAATTCTACTAATTCACTCACCTTTTGCATATGATGGCACTTTGGACTACAACTGTTTCTCATTTCTTTATTGCCCACAAGGGGCTAAACATAGAGGGGACAAACAAGGACAAAGGGATTAAGTTGATTACATCGACCCAGTGCATAACTGGTACTTATTTAATCGACCCCCAAAAGGATAAAAAGCTAAGTCGACCTTAGCAGAATTTGAACTCAGAATGTAAAGACAGACGAAATGCCGCTAAACATTTCGCCCGATGTGCTAACGTTTCTGCCAGCTCGCCACCTACAACTGTTTCTATTAATGAAAAGCAGTTGCCCTTCATGAGGTCCCTTGCTATTGGTAACTGTGTGGTAAATAATCAAAACCTATAATTTGGGATATATTTAAAACCTGTAGGAAATCCACACTGTTTTTTGTCAAAAATATCAGAAATATAAGTGTATATTATTATTCATGGATACATGGTTCAAATCAAACATATAACTAAGCTATGTAGAAGTCACCTTTCTAATCCAGCCTCATCAGGAAGAAGAGTAACTACTGCTGGACTATGTAAACTCAGTAAGACTGTCAACACAGTTCACAATAAAAAAGGGAGTGGACAATAAACTGGCCTTCCTGGATGTACTAATAATTCACACCCTGTGTAGATTTATGACATTCACTGGACAGTACCTGATTTGATTCCCACCATTCATGCAACATGAAGGAAGGAACTATTACCTACAACAGGGAGTAAAACTCATAGCATCTCAGATATAAACCAAAAGAGATGGTGAGGCCCTTCATTGTATTGTTATGCTAGCATAGTATCAGCTTCTAAGAGCAAAAATATAAGGGTCAAGAATATTAGTCGGAAAGCTGAAAAAATGTATAAACTTTACTTAAAAGATTGTTGAAAATTAGATCTGCCATCCATACAACATTAGAATAATATTCAAAAAGAGAAAGGACATGCCACCAATGGAGAACAATCTGAAGATAAGAGACAAGGAACAAGACTGGAAAATAAGACAATTGAAAGAATCAGGGCATATGTCGGGTTTTGATAACCTCATCAGTAGGACTAGTATTCTTTTCTACTCTAGGCATAAGGCCTGAAATTTGGGGGAGGGGCTAGTTGATTACATTGACCCCAGTACACAACTGGTACTTAATTTATCGACCTCGAAAGGATGAGATGCAAAGTCGACCTCAGTGGAATTTGAACTCAGAACATAAAGACAAAATACCGCCAAGCATTTCGCCCGGCATGCTAACGATTCTGCCAGCTCACCACCTTCAGTAGGACTAATATCAAGATGAACATCATATGCACACCTTTAATTAACAAAAAATGTTATAACTGAAGACCAGAAAAATGGTATGCTTAAGACTTTCATTTACTCTCATCTACTTTATGGGGGACACAATGGCTGAAACATTGTGACTCTAACAATGATGTGGAGGAATTTAGTCCAAACTGTATAACAACGATAATTCTTCATCCAAGAAATTTAAACAAAATCCGTGTGTATTGTTAGCTGTATATATATATACATATATATATATATATATATATATATATATATATATATATATATATATATATGTATATGTATATCATAACGAATGCATGTATTGGTACAGAGTGTTTTTGTTTATTCATCTTGCAGTTAGAATGGTCATCAAGATTGCAGTTATTGATGTCTTTTGTTTCAGTGAGTATACTTATTTGCTCGTTAATGAGGTGATTTTGTTGCTACTGATGACAGTTTGTTTGATGAAAGAGAACAGCATATTTAATATCTCAAAAGAGAGATTCAGAGATACACACTCTAAAAGGATTTTAATAACAGGAAGTTTGATTCTAAGTGTCTCTGGTGGAATACTTAATCAAAATAAGCACGCATGATCTGAAGTATGCTCAATTCATTACATTTACTCAGATAATTAATTACATACAAACAGCACATGCATACGCATCCAGGTTTCAATATATACAAAATATAATAAACCATAAATGAGATTTTATATAAATAATATTAGCTAATATACATTTGTAAATAATATAATTTGAAAACGAAAGCCTGAAATTTAACTGGGCAAGAGGTTCGCAATTATTTATGCACTTGAATTAAGTTTGTATTGTTAATATTTTAATCAAATACCGAAAGGTATAAACGATTACATTCAGGATTAAAACAAAGTGTGTTTTCCAGCACACTCTACAGGAGACTTCCAATATAATTCTTATTATTGCTGTTGCCAATAGTATTGCTTATATGTGTTTAGCAACTAACAATCTCTCTTTCTCTCTCTCTCTCTCACACACACACACAACACACACACACACAACACACACACACACACACACACACACACACACACACGCTACAGCATTCCGTTGGTTACAACGACAAGGGTTCCAGTTGATCCGATCAACAGAACAGCCTGCTCATGAAATTAACGTACAAGTGGCTGAGCATTCCACAGAACATACACCCTTAATGTAGTTCTCGGGGAGATTCAGCATGATACAGAGTGTGGCAAGGCTGGCCCTTCAAAATACGGGTACAACAGAAACAGGAAGAAAGAGTGAGAGAAAGTTGTAGTGGAAGAATACAGCAGGGTTCGCTACCACCCCCTGCCAGAGCCTTGTGGAGCTTTAAGTGTTTTCACTCAATAAACACTCACAACGCCCAGTCTGGGAATCAAAACCATGATCCTATGACTGCGAGTCCACTGCCCTAACCACTGGGCCATTGCACCTCCACACACACACACACACACACACACACACAAGATGCAAAACTGTTTCGTTTTCAACCCAGACAAAAATAGACATGTGTGTCATATGAGCTGGCAGTCTTTTGGTCTTTTCACCTCTTCACTAATTAAGAATATTTGAACAACAATGAATTCGACTGTCATAGCAACCAGAAAAGACATGTTTTCACCTTCTTAATGAGAAACTGGGAAATGTTGTTGTGATCGAGCTCAGGTCACCTCTGAATGAGGAGACTTGCAATCAATGGCATTCCAGCTCAGATCTATCTAGAACTACATTATCAAATGTTTCCTCTTCTTTTTAAGGTTATATGTTGTGCTTTGAAAGAGGTTTGGCTGCTATTTCAAGAAGGCTGGAGTGAGTGTTCAGAGGCTGCTTTGGCTTATCTTTTACTTCTTTCTTTTAGTTAGACTGTGGTTATGCTGGGGCACCACCTCGAAGAACTTTTGGTCAAATGAATTGACCCCAGTATTTATTTTATCAATCTTTTTTTTTTTGGCTGAACTGCTAAGTTACAGTGACATAAACGCACCAACACTGGTTATCAAGCCATGGTGGGGGACAAACACACACACAAAGACACATGCACACACACACACACCACACACACACACACACATATATATATATATATATGACAGGCTTCTTACGGTTTCCATCTACCAAATTAACTCGCAAGGCTTTAGTTGGCCCAAGGCTTTAGTAGAAGACACTTACCCAAGGTACCATATAGTGGGACTGAACCCAGAACCATGTGGTTGGGAAGCAAGCTTCTTACCACACAGCCATGCCTGCTCAATTTACTCATAGAAGTTTCCATGGTAATGATAAAATTAGCGACATTCAAAATAGCAAAAGTAGTAATTGCAGTGGCAGATTTTGTGTATTGCTTCAGTTTTGTTTAATTAATTTGCTTCATCAACCTTTTAATCAGTAGTCAACAATTCTGAAGCCTGCAATATCAATCTAGGACTTTAACATCCCAATTCAAAACTGCTAATTTGATTTTTGAAACTCTGCCAGAGCAGCCAACTGGCTCTGTGCCGGTGGCACGTAAAAGGGCACCATTCAAGCGTGATCATTACCAACGTCGCCTTACTGGCACCTGTGCCGGTGGCATGTATAAAAAGTTTCAAGTGAGGTCATTGCCAGTATCGCCTGACTGGTCCCGTGCCGGTGGCACGTAAAAAGCACCCACTACACTCTCGGAGTGGTTGGCATTAGGAAGGGCATCCAGCTGTAGAAACTCTGCCAGATCAAGATTGGAGCCTGGTGCAGCCATCTGGTTCACCAGCCCTCAGTCAAAATCGTCCAACCCATGCTAGCATGGAAAGCAGACGTTAAACGATGATGAGGATGATGATGCAACTCCAACATAAAACTTTTATTCCTCCCTCAATTATCTTCATGTCTTAATGACAGAAGACAGCTTCAGAGTGAAACATTAGATCTTTTCTTTTTTTTCTTTGACATTGATAAAGTAGGTGCAAGAATGGCTGTGTGGTAAGCAGTTTGCTTTCCAATTCCATTGTTTTGGGTTCAGTCCCACACTATTGAGTCTTCTATAATATCCTTCACCTGACAAAAGCCTTGTGAGTGGATTTGATTGAAAGAAACTGGAAAATGCCTGTTTTTTTTGTGTGCACGTGAATGCATGTGTATGTGTGTGTTTCTAACCTTATTGCCTTGGCATTGCACAATAGATGTAAGTGAGCATCACCATCATGCAAGCAGTATCCTTCGTTTCCAATTTTCCAAGACATGTCAAGTAACAGGGAAATATTACCTTACTTGGAAATACATGGGGGTTGGCAACAAGAAAATCTGCCTCAACAATTTCCATCCTACCCATGCAAGCATGGAAAAATGGACATGATTATGATGATGATGATGATGATAAAGGTCATATCTTGCTCCAGTTACATCAGATCCAGAGCTTTGCTCTACATTATTCTATAACATTCAGTTTTACTTTGAAACAGTGTTCACCATTCCAATCTTCCTTGCCTCACTCTAGAATTGTTCCACTCCACTTCACTTCAGAACGGTTACTTTCATTCTGGAACAAACTCATTCATTCCACAGCACTTCACTTCTTCCACACTTCAAAAATCTTGCATTTATTCTTGAGTTCCCTGCCTCACTCTAGAAATTTCAGATTCACACTCATTTATTTCATTTGAAGAATTCCTCTTTCATTCTGAAGCTCCCTGCCTCACTCTAGATAACAACATCATTGAAAAAAGATTGTAATTTTTCAAAAAATTGATCTCATTCTAAGAAATTTTTTAAATGTTCAATATTTAAATCTACATTATTAGTTTTTGACTGGCTTAAACTTTCAATGTCACCAGGTGGTTATCCCTGACTGTGTACAACACCAGACTATTCATTGCCCTTAATTTTGAAATAGGGGATCCTACTTCAAACCCAGCCTGGTATTATGTGCATACTTGAGAGTAAGACACCTTTTTTACAATCAGTAATCAAGCATAATGTAGTAAATATTGTCATTGTTAAAGATGAGATGAGTTTTCAAAAGTTATAATCTTATTAACAACAATACATTTCAGTTATTTGGACATTCAAGAATTCTTGGAAGTCTGATATTTTTTTAACAATGTTTCTTATTCTTTAGTTTTTATTACATTTTTTCTTTCAAAACAACTCAGCAACCATTGAGCACAGTTTCATAAAATTCTTCAGAAGGTTTAATTTTTTTTTTAGTCACCAATGTTACAAGCCTTTTGTCAATCAAAGATTCTAAGACTTTTCTTTATTGCTTAGAACTATTATTGACAAACACATAATATTTTCATACACATATCTTATACAAAATCAAAGCTTTAAATTATTTGTAGAAGGGAAATGTGATAGTGCAATATTCATATCTTTTATGTTTTTTAGGGGCAATGCAAAATAAATGAAGTGAAATGGCTGCAACTGAGAATCAAATCTAGGTCAGAGATGTGGCTCAATCTTAGAATGAACTCTGTATTTTATATTCCAAGACTAAATGGTTTAATGATCTATTTTTATTTTTGTAATTTTGAGATGTGCAGCTGTATAAATCAATACACTTCTCTTTATTTTCTCATAATTTGTCTTGTTACTACCTATCAATGACATCTCTGGCTATATCAAGGTGTCACTAATCATATCACTGTTAATAGCATTGTGCTTGAGGAACCTATTTTATCAGAACTGATGTTATGACAGCTTCAATAAAAGAATTCAATCTTAAGATTCCGTCTCTTTTCACAAACACATCAGTTTTCACTCATCAAAACAGAAGAAGTCCAGACTTAATTGCATACATTGTATTTCAGTTTAGAATAGATTTTAGATAGATAGTTTACTGAAGATATGACTGAATCTAATAATAATAATAATAATAATAATAATAATAATAATAATAATAATAATGATAATAATAATAATAATAATAATAATAATAATAATGATAATAATAATAATAATAATAAATGCCCTGATGCAGTACTGGGCAATGGCTCTCATGGCTTCTGATCTTAACTGACTGGAGGTGTTATCATGTACATTGTTTTGTCTCGGTATAAAAGATGGGCTGCAGCAAATATTCTGCTCAATACCACATATTTGCTTAACAAGTTGAGCATGTCCTTTAGTGGCTGACGATATGTGCATCTCTGATCACGAGCAGAAGTAGTGGGGGAGCATCATAGCCATGTGTTGAGAGGAATTCTTTGGGGTTTGAATAATTTACTTGTGGAAACATGGGCACTTTGTTCAACATCCTTAACCATTCAGGAACCTTTTGAGCAGGATAGGCTACTCAACCTGAGAAAGAGTCTAACTGGGCCCCACCTGCAAAGTCATGCGCTGTTAATTTTGATATGAGATCACCATGTCATGCACATACGGTTGTAAGGCATGTGGCTGGTGTACCCTTATCAGACGGGTAGTCATGATGGGTATTTTACCCCAGTGTCACTTTGATGGCATGCAGTGCTCTCTCACTCAATAATAATAATGATAAATATCATTATCATCAGTGTTGTATCAAACAATTAGTTCTTTCCAACATCAGACTAAATTTCCAGTTTGAAATATATTACGTTCATAATTTGTACATCTTCAATCTGATATATATTCTTGGAAGGCAAAGCACTGATTTCTTCTCAAATTGTAAGATTTCATCATGTTAATTATCGCTATAATCCATACTGACATTCTTGGATTTGAACTTGTCCCTTTCTGCTCGAATTACTTCTCCCATGGATACAATCTACCATCAATTCACATTGTTGTATCAGTCTTCATGTAGCTCTGCTGCACACCAGAGCCAATCATTTGTTTCTCAGTTTATACACAATCAGCTTTTCTCATAAATTAATATCACATATCCTCTGAACATATGTAGAGCATTCTTCCCTACAAGTCTCTCTTCCTCTCTCTCTCTCACACACACACACACACACACACACACACACACACACACATACACAAACAGAATGTGCTTTTTCTACTCTTTAAGGCCATTACTGTTCATTTGCTTTCAATGACATTCTTGGAGTGATTTCTGATATGAATAATTTATTTATGAGGCTTTAGTTATTTTGTGATTTTCAATTGCTTAACCATTTGTTTCTTTTTGTAATTAGGAAGAGGTGCAACAGATTTTAATAATGTATTACTGACACCTCTGTCAACCATAGCAGAATTTGCATTTCTAATCTTGAGCCCTGAACAGATACCGTGAAGTGTTAAACCAGCTATCTATTTTCTGCAACTACCAAATAAAAAGCTAGAAAAAATTATTTCACTTATTAAATGTTTGAACTGGATTAATTTCCAGTGATACTCAGGTAATAAAATTCACATACATACAAATTATACAGCTGAAATCGATTCACAAATCTTCATTACATAAATCGAGCTTTAACATTCTGTACACTAACTTTAAGCCTTTAGGAATGCGATAGAGTAGAAGAATTTTTCTCAATGGTCTGTGTCTGCAACCAGGAAAGGATTTCAGTTGTAGATTTCACTGTTTTGCCTATTTGTTGCCACTAATGTCTTTGAGAAAGTCATGAATGTTACACCATCTTATCCCATTCTCCAATAAATATCACATATTGTATTAGTAAGGTATTAAGAGCACCATCCAAGTGTGGTCATTGCCAGACCTGCTATCTGGCTTCCATGCCGTTGGCACGTAAAAGACACCATTCGAGCGGGATCGTTACCAGCATTGCCTTACTGGCACCTGTGCCAGTGGCATGTGTAAAAAGATATGAGCAAGGTCATTGCCAGTACCGCCTAACCGGCCCCGTGCCGGTGGCACGTAAAAAGCACCCACTACACTTTTGTGAGTGGTTGGCGTTAGGAAGAGCATCCAGCTTTAGAAACTCTGCCAGGTCAAGATTGAAGCCTGATGCAGCCATCTGGTTCGCCAGTCAATCGTCCAACCCATGCTAGCATGGAAAGCAGACATTAAACGATGATGATGATGATGATGTACTTACATTAAAAAATATGTAAGGATTTAAAATTTTACAGCTCTATTGCTCATGTTTTAGCCAACTAAAAGTAAAGACACAATAAAATGTTTGATTCTTAGCACATTCTTATCAGTCTTTTTCAGGTCATGTGATCTTGCTGTAGTCACCAATGATGGCATTTTTTTGTAGTCTTGGAAATGAAGTCTACTGCTGCCGTTAGATGGGATATGAGATGCCTTGTCACCATCGGACATGCAGAGCAATGCTGCATTTTGGCTATTCTCATTGCAAAGTATAACCATTTATGTGCTACTATTCTCTGTACTTGCATACGAAAGCCAGCACGTTTGTAGTAAAGGCCTCATCAAGCTGAGTTAAGATATGATATTTTCCTGCTTGTTATAGACTGCATACTCTCCTTCCTTTAACAGTGGAGTTAGTAAATTGCATGAGAATATTATAATATTCACATAGGATTTGCCAACTTCACTGTTTGTTCTCTTTTAATGTTAGATATAACATAATTGTTTAGAACAGAGGAAGCTATAAGTATGATTGATGTAGAAACTTTGGAAGGAGTTTTCTATCAATCCACAAACAGGGTATTTTCTTACATTTGAAGTTACTGAGCTTAGTGAGAATGTGCTTGAAAGGGTGCAATTGCATTCGTTATCAGATTCATTTATTTTGAAGTTATATTTTGATTAGTTTTTCCATTAGTGACATATTTTATACATGTCAATTGGATAATTTTCACATTGGTTTTCTTCAGTATCAGGTGATATTTACAGCTATGTGAAAAGTAATTTATAATTATCATTATCATACACACACACACACACACATGCGCACAGACACACAACACACATGCGCGCACATAAATGTATGTGTATATATACATATATATACACACACACATCTAAATAGGCATACATATAAACATACTCACACATTTATGTGTGTATTTATGAGTGTATATGTATGAATACACACACACATACATATACTAATATACATGCATACATATAATTGCACACACTCATATATATATACACACACACACCACACACACACACACATGCACTGGAGCCTGGTGCAGCCTTCTGGCTTGCCATTCCTCAGTCAAACCGTCCAACCCATGCCAGCATGGAAAGCAGACGTTAAACGACGATGATGATGATGATGCTATAGATATGCATACACATACACAATACAAACATGTAATGAAAAGTAAATGTCACCCTATAACTTTATCCTTAAGAGACTGCATCATGAGTCGTCTAACATTATATTTTCAAATTTTGCCTAGCATATGAGGCACTTGGTATACATGCATACATCCATTTTTCATTTGATTAACATCCATTTTTCCATGCTGTCATGGGTTAGGATAGAAATTTATCTGAGTCAGAATTTTAAGTCCAGATACTTTTCTTGTTTTCGAAATAAGAGATAACATTATTCCACAGGTCTTCAAAAGCACAGAGTGACTGGTCTTGACATCAGAATGTCAACATTAGCACCGCTTCATTCTAGCAATGAAAAGCATGGAGTATGTAAATGCACACACACACACGCATGTATAAATATAAACAGTTTCTGTCTCCCAAATTCCTTCATATGACATTGGTCAGCCCAGGGCAATAGCAGGCACTTACCTAACGTGCTGTATAGTGGGACTGAACTCAAACCCATGAGACTGCAAAGTGAACTTCTTAACTGCTGCACACACACACTCGCACACATACGCATGCACACACACACACATTTAACGTGTTGGTGTATTTCAAACAAATTGTTAAGTTGTACAAATGACATGTCTGCAGTTCAATGTGGTTTTGCGTTTAGGCCTAAACACCAAGAGTCCATCTTAAATTTCTCTCAAACCTTCCACTCTGCTTCATGAGATGGATTTGCCCTACATACTTATGAATCTTTAAGTCATGTGGAGATAAGTCAAACTCTTATTAAATATACCAAATATATAATACATATATATATTACACTACCTAGCAGAAAACCAAAAATCACCAGGAGGAAGTGCCCTCTTAAGATATAGGCACATAGACCATTTATCTAGGGCAGGGGTTGCCAAACCTTTTCGACCATCGACCCCCTTTAGCCACTTCTCCTTCCACATTGACCACCAAAATGTTAGCTAAAATATACATGCATGACAAATTAAGAAATTCTATTGAAGATGACACACTTTTTACATTTAAATCTCTGTGTATGAGTGTACATTATTAAACTTTCGATTTTTATGAAATTGTTTTCATGGTTAGAAAATGTGAAAAACGCATCATGTTGCTGTAAAATCTTTTATTGAAATTAACAACATCAATGTGAGGGATGAGCTTAGCGCTAAGCATTTCAAGACGTTCATCTGGGTGAGCTGGTCTTTTGCACACCAACCCCCATTCAACCCCTTGGCTATCATCAATCCTCTGTAATTCCTCACTGAGCCCTAGGGGTTTCCTCGGACCCCCTTTAGTGACCCCCTGATCTAGGGAGTGGGGACACAGATCAAGGGACCCAGTGCTAATTTATATATGTTGTGACATGCCATCAATAAATGAATGTTAGGGTCCCAGTGCATTGCTTTACTTGTGGGTGACTTTAGTGTTTTTCAGACAGCTGTGCCAAGAGGGTGGGGTTTCTGTAAGCAACAACAACAACAACGAACTATATTTCATATATAAGAAACATGTTTTGGATTAGTGGGTTGTATGGTTTCAATACTCCATTATATATGTTTCTTGAGAACTAGGATGTACATAGAAATTTCTGCAAAGTTTCTTTGGAAATTGTCTCACCAAATATATAAGAAACAAATATGTAAGAAACAAATGTGCTGTACAGGGACTTGAAGAAATCTGAAACAAAAATTGAAGCACAGTTCTGAGAATGCTATGCATACATACCTGTTTGTAAGCCATTGTATACACCAGGAACATGGGTGACTTTTATCCAGCACAGGATGTAAAAATATAACTAAAATAGAAAGACAAAAGAAAAAATAAAATTTAATAAAATATTTCTCCTTCTATAGAAGATAAAAATGGACAAATGCTGTAAAGAATAAAAGAAACAAAAATGAATGAATATTTCTCAAGCTCTCAATACTACCAAGAGAATTATATTCTTAAAGTGTGTGTGTGTGTGTGTGTGTGTGTGTGTGAGAGAGAGAGCATGCACATGTGAACACACATATTACACACATATACACACAAAATATTCCTTGATTACATAAACTCATGCATATTCCAGTGGAGAAAAAAGTATGCATTATAGAGTTTTGTAGCAGATGTTTTACAATATTTTATTTTGAGTTTCTGAAATCTGAGTTCAAATTACTCTTGAGCCACTGAAGTATTTTAAATCAAAAACACCATCAAATAAATACAAGCAATACAAGTGGATTGAATCACCCATCAATATCCCTTCGCATTCCTCTGTGTGTGTGTGTGTGTGTGTGTGTGTGTGTGTTAAAGAAATCTAAAATGATAAACACTTCTTAGTAGAATTTATTACAACATAATCTGATATACACGTAAAAATGTGTGTATGTGTGCGTGCGTGTGTGTGTGTGCGTATGTGTGTGTGCACACTTGTATATATACACATACATATATCATTGATACATGTGGAAAAAGAAATATTAATATTCAAATTTATCAGATATGCTTTTTATTCAGTAACAAGATAGAAAAAGTACTTAATACATTTGATGGCCATCCCAGTGATTTCAATGTATGAGTGTTTGATGGAAAGGATTTAAAAAAAGTGAAACAAAGAAAAAAACACCTTAATAAAAAAAGAATAAAAAAAACTGCATCTATTTGCAATGGATGCGTGAATGTAATTGGAGTCCAGGGATGGATTCTGCTCTGAAGTCACAACGGGGACACTGATGATTGTGGTTTTGCCTGGGATTGGACAAATGTGTCTGTTGATTGCAGAATATAACTCTTTTATTGTTCTGTTTTTTGAACTCAAATTGTTTGATGCATCATGACACATTCTATACCATGCAGATCAATCAAGGCAATGACTTCCCCAAAATGTCACATTAAGCTGTGGAGAGACTTTAGTGATTGCTTCAACTTAGCTTTGTATCTAAGGACAGGTCTTCCTTTACCGTGGCGTCCCTCTGCTTTTTGGCCATATTAAAGAATTTTTGGAATGCAGTCCTCTTTCATTCAAACAACATGTCCTACCCATTTGCACTTAATTCTCAGCAGTATGCTTTGGATTCTGGAGATATCACACATCAAGGTTATATATTTATTCATTGCTACTCAGTTTCAAACATGCATGCCATCACTTCATTATCACCTGTTTTATTATTGTTTTCTCCATTCGCAGTGGACTTTTGTATAATTTCCATCTGTCAAATGTTACTCAAAAGACATTGACCAACCTGAGGCAAGAGAGGACACTTGACCATGGTGGTTGCAAAGCAAATTTCTTAACCACACAGTTATGCCCACACCAATATGCGTGTAGAGATGGAGAGAGATTATTCAAAATCTAAAGCTAAGTCATCAATACAAATGTAAGCTAACATCAAAATTAAAGATCTAGCAAATCACTAGATAACAAGTTTAGTAATGTAGCAAAAGTAAAAATTAAAAAAAAAAAAAAATTATCATTAACCTGTGGCAGTATCAAGCCTGAAATTTTGTAGTTTGATGCTTTTTAGGTAAAAGATGAATGGCAATGGAAATTTAAAGAGTAATAATCAGGTGAAAAATGATTTAAAAGATTTTGTACAGTATCTCTATATATATAAACGGCAAAATGTTTGTCTGTGTGTGTGTCCTTTATACAAATCCACAATTTTTCAGTTAGAGGACTCGCACTTTCTATGGTCATTCAAAACCATCCAAGGGTCGTCGTGCATATCTTTACATTTCCCCAGTCACCCTGCAAAGCCATTAAAAAATTAATAGAAGTGACTTTTTTGTGAATTTTCTATCCAAAACCCAATCAAAATGCCCAACACTTGATACGCCAATTGAATGCCAGCTAGCTGTATGTGATTGGTCAGAGATTTGGACAGTGTATGTGCACACGCACGCAGCTGTATATGCATGCACTAGCACTATGACCCGGTGTTGCCGGGTCATAGTGCTAGTTTAGTAATAAGACACAGTAATGATGAAGAGAAGAGGGATTTGTGCGAATGAATATAGAGAAGAGTGTTGTGTAGCTTTTAGTTGAGATGAACAGAACCCATTGTAATTGGAAAATAATAGAGAAAAGAAACAGTGCATGTGTCAGCCAGTTGTAACATGCTCCCATTCTGCTAAATATACTTTTATTTAATGCAGCCCAGGTTGCTTGTGTATGTAGCACTCCCTTATTCCAAAATGGGTCATATTTGAACTCTGTTAGAAAGTTGGCAACTCACCAGATCTAAGGCATTTCCTCATCCTGCAAAAATGCAGATTTGGGTAGTGTTATAAGTTTGTTATAAGAGATCATCAGAGGCTACAAAACCTAGTTTTTGTTGAAATTTTCAAGGTTCCAGTTATGTATTATTGTGTACAAGGCATGGATAATGTACGGCTTCTCTTGATGTGTTTAATGATTTAGTAAGTGTTCTTGCTATGAACAGGTGCACCTGCCACATACAAAGTCTACTTTTACTAAAAGTCTGCCTGTGATTCCACTATTCTAGAATTTCTACCAACTTCATCTCTGCATATCAAGTACATTTCTCTAAAGCAGCAAAGTTTTGTCATCTATTTTGCTTACAAAATCTTAATCTTGTCTCGGTTTACTTTGAAGCCACTTGCCTGTTTAAACAACACTGTATTGTCAGTTTCCCACCATTTCTGCTCATTTAACCATATGTCGATGCCTCTCCATTTTGACTCTCATTTTACACCACAAATTCTCCATACACAATCAATCTCACTCCATGTAATTTTTTTCTCTCTCTTCCTTTTTCTGTATTCACCCTGGTTTCAACAGTCTGACAAAAGCTAAAATTTATCTTTTACCTTAGATCAACTTTACTCCAAGAGTTAAATATTCATCTTTTCTCCAGCTATACACCCACACAAAAATACAAACACATACAGGTTGTGCCAACTGTGCAGACCCCACACCACCACAATATACTCAAACACACAACATATACATACAAATATACATACACATATACACATGGCATAACTTACACACACATACAACTCATTCCCCCATTGCCTCCCATTTATTTTTGTTCTCTTAGCTGCAAAACCCAGTTTACTACCTCTAGTTCCTCTCTTCAACCATCCACTTACAGCATGTCACAAAACTAATAACACAACCGATCTCACTCCACGTAATTTTTTTCTTTCTCACTTCCTTTTGGTTATTCTTTCTTTCCTGTCTTCTTTTCTGCTTTTCTTTGAAGAAGAAGAAACTGTCCAAAACGTAAAATATTCCTCGTTTCTTCTCCATTCTAATTTTAAACTAATATACAAAACTTTGTGTTTCTTTTGTCTGGTTTTGTTCAGGAGACATTTTCTTGGAATTTTGGACAAATAAAAACAACTTTGTGAATATAAACAGAATATATATATAAAAGAAAATTGAAGGAGCTGGTGTGATGAATGTTTTGGATAATTTTGCAAAAGAGCATATAAATTATTTTGAAATAACATTGGATGTGTTCATAGATCTAGCCACTAGATAACTAGTACAAGGGGAATAACTTATTTGAATAGCGATGTAAGAGATTTTACCAGACAAAGTAATGTTTGATATTTAATAAAGAGTAAATATTAATTAATATAAAGATTACTCTTTTTTTTTTTTTTACTTGTTTCAGTCATTTGACTGCGGCCATGCTGGAGCACCGCCTTTAGTCGAGCAAATCGACCCCGGGACTTATTCTTTGTAAGCCCAGTACTTATTCTATCGGTCTCTTTTGCCAAACCGCTAAGTTACGGGGATGTAAACACACCAGCATCGGTTATCAAGCAATACTAGGGGAACAAACACAGACACACAAACATATTCACACACACTTTTATATATATATATACATATATACGACAGGCTTCTTTCAGTTTCCGTCTACCAAATCCACTCACAAGGCATTGGTTGGCCCGGGGCTATAGCAGAAGACATGTGCCCAAGATGCCACGCAGTGGGACTGAACCCGGAACCATGTGGTTGGTTAGCAAGCTACTTACCAAACAGCCACTCCTGTGCCTATAGATGGTAATGTATATATAATTAAGGAGGTAATAAAGCAATATTGAATGGTAACAATTCTAAAGGATTAGGAGATATTGAGAAAATATTGCAATTCTATGAAGAAAATCAAGAATGGTACAAACAAATAAATTAAAATCATCATCATCATCGTATAACATCCGTTTTCCGTGCTAGCACGGGTTCCACCGGGGTCTGGGAAGCCAGGAGGCTGCACCAGGCTCCAATCTGATCTGGCAGTGTTTCTACAGCTGGATGCCCTTCCTAACGCCAACCACTCCGTGAGTGTAGTGGGTGCTTTTTTACGTGCCACCGGCACAGATGCCAGGGGAGGCTGGCAGCAATCACAATTGGTTGATGCTTTTTTACGTGCCACCAGCACAGGTATGTATTCGTTAAAAATATTTGAAGAAAAAAAAATTATTATTTAAGGGGTTTGAATTCTGTCTAAATAAGTATTTGAGGGTAATAATTGAGAAAGTAAAACTAAAACGGGTTGGAACAATAATAGTGTATAAACTATATGACTGGGAATGTAAATGATACATTGACGATTATTTCAGATAAAAGGTTCTATCTAGATAAAAAGTTGAAAGGTGTTAATTTAAGAAGTAAAGCTAAACAGTAAAGGTGTATATGATTAAAATATAGACGAGACATAAAAGATTCATGAATTTGATAAAATTTATGTGAAGCTAAGAGGTAAACAGGCATTTATTTAAAAGGTAGACTTAATATTTTTGATGAATGGACTCAAAAAGGCTAAGTAAATATTTTTTTTTTATTATGTTGTTAGATTTAAATTGAAAGGTAGTAGATGGAGAAAGGCAGTGACAAAGGAAGTAAGTCTAAGAACATTGATGAAGTTATAATAGGAAGAGGGATGAAAAATGTGAAAGAGCATATTAATTAAGATTTACAGGAACAAGGATATGAGAAAATATTAGATAAAATATTAAAGCTGTAGTGCAATAACTTAATTTGTAGGAGGGGTAGTACATTGTAATCATAATTTAATTATGTTAATCAGAAGAAGAAGATCAATTCAGGCTCCAGTATATATAAATTGACCAACTCTGCAAGGATATGAAAACAAATTGTAATAGATCAATTTAAGGATATAAAATACTGTATTTAATTAGTTAGGGAATCATGAAAGTGTAATTGGAAAGGGAGATCAAAATTAAATAAACAAGTAAAAGAAATTCAGATAATTTTATAATGCACATCAATTTAGGGATGTGAAATAATGAATTTAATTAGTTGGGGAACCATGGGAGAGTAATTAGGAAAAGGAATACATAAGACAAAAAACGTTCAAAGTCGAATAAATATGTAGAAGGAATTTATACAGAAAAGTGTAAATTTGGAATTAAGATTATACAATGAGGAAGAATGAATGAAGAAGGTGAGTTTATGAGGGGAGGCACGGCTAACTGGAGAGTAAATAATTATATATATCCAGTGATTGGAATGTAAAGGTGGAAACAAAGAAAGACAGAGTGTTGCTAGTGGTAGAGGTAATTAATATGTTTAAAATTTTTGTAAAATCCTAAAAGCCATGTGTATGAGGGATGAAATCTTTTCAGAATGTGTATTTAAGGTTAAGTTACTGATGCTAAGATTTCCAAATACTCAGTTATGCAACCTCCCACAGTTTTTTTTTTTTTTTCTTGCATGTTTCTAATGTAGGATTTATTAGCTTTGGCGAGTAAGATATTCCAGTTTAGATCATAAGGTAGAGGTTTATTTTCCAATTCTCCAATGTAGCTAAATAGCAAACTTTTATTCTAAACCTTTTTTTTAATTAATCTAGCCATTTAAAAATTCCTCAAATTATACAATCAACCTTCTGTTAGTGTCAATTTCATAAAAAAATATATTTCAACTCTGCATTCTTTGCAATAAATACTTCATTTTTAATGTGGAATGTTGTTAATTCTAGAGCAGTTTTTAACAAACATTTTAAATTGTTATGCTTCTTTGAACTTTTATTCACCACAAACACACAACAAAAAAAAACTGACAATCAAACATCTCAACTACAAAAAGTAGTTCTAAATAATTGTGCTTTCTATTGAGGGCAGAAAATTTCATCAAAACAATTTACTCCTCCTAGATACGAAATTCTGACTGGAAACAATAAACAACAGCTTCTCCATTCACATTGTTCAAAAGCCATGGCTGCCAAGTACTTAATCCCTCAGAACTATGTTATATCAGGAAACATAAAAATAAACATCCTAATAGCAAACTTACTAAGAACAATTTGAAATATATCTCGTTTGTGCCAAATCTGCGAAATAAAAAAAAGCTTGCATAAGACTTCCTCCCCTACATGCAATTCTTCAGGCATAACCAAAAGAATTGAATCAGGGAGTACAAAGGAACTATGAAAAACAAGTTAGAAAGCAACATTAAAAATGATACAAATGGAACCTGCCTGTACGTTTGGAGCAAGACATTGAATGCATTATAAAGAATAAAGGAGATAAAGAAGCAAGACAAGCTCACGGAATAATAAGAACAAATCCTGTTGTTATTCCCAAAGGTGAACTAGCTTATAAATTCAAGAGAGCATTAAGCAAATTGAAAATTGAAATCGTTGGAAAACTAAGCAGATCCATTACAATCCAAATAAAATACACCCTTTCAAAAAGACCACCTGTATCAATAACAATAGTATCGTATGCAAAATGAATCTAAAGATAAAATTGTAAAACTAGAAATGTAGAGTACCATAGGAGCTGCATGGAAAGTGAATGCAACAACACCACCTTAACTCAGCAAAAAGAATAGAAAAGCATTGGTGCATGCAAAGGAATAAGAAATCAACATCAGCATTCTATTAGCATGTCAATGAGAAACATAATGGTTTGATAAATAAGATCAAAGTAAAAATTCTATCAACGCACCCATATGAACCCACATTAATCTAAGCTGAAGATGGTGTGTATATGTATATGTTTTATATATATATTTCGTTTTTGGATTTGGTTTGCAAGATTTTTTATATGAGTTTGTGTGTTGAAGCAAAACTATTGAAAAGATTGCAAGGTGCAACGAAAATTTTAGGACAATAAAAATAAGAAAAAAGTGGAAATTTTACCAATGAGTGTGTTAAATAATAAGGCACAAAAAGAAAATGACTCTCCCCAGACACAACAGTATATATATATATATATATATATATATGAGAAAAGGTTGAATTCTATTTCATTTTTTACTTTGGGTGCGTTCCGAAGTTAGCTTTCTAATAAAGATTCTTCATATTAAATTGATTGCTTACTATTGTATTTTTTTTTAAATATGAAAATGTTACAAGTATAAGGTGTGTTATGAGCATTTATAGAACACATATCCTATATAAACTCAACAAGCAATTAAAGATGGAGAAGAGAAGGTGTTAAAACTTTTATAGAATTTTAAATTTATATGTATGTATATATATATATATATATATATATATATATATATAATTTATGTGTGTGTATATATATATATATATATACACACACACACACACACACACACACATACATATTTTAATAGAGAAGGTCAGTTTGTGAGATTACTCTGGGTTTCCTGTCCATAAATGGTTTAGCTTCATGACATATTGTCAGACCCTAAAACCTTTATAAAGCTAAACCCTTTATGGCCGAGAAACCCAGAGTAATCCCATAAACCAGCCTTTCCTATTAAAATATAAACTGCTCTACAACTTAGAATGTGCTTCTTCTCTGGAGTTATGTTTTCTACAAACAATATATATATATATATATATATATATATATATATATATATATGTGAGGGGTATTGGTATCCAGAAGACCCAAGGTGGCAGGTAATGCTATGTAAGTGCTTCAGTTTTTAACAACTAACTCCACACACAAAGCTTTAGCCCAAGGTTAAAACAGAAGATACTTGCCCAAAGTGTCACATAGAACCTGAAACATGCATAAATATATATGAGCCCCATGCAGGTAGTACATAAAAAGCACCATCCGAACGTGGCCAATGCCACGGCCACCATGACTGGCTTCCGTGCCGGTGCCACATAAAAAGCACCATCCAATCATGGTCGATACCAGCTCCCCTGGCCCCTTGTACCAGTGGCACATAAAAAGCACCCACTACACTCTCGGAGTGGTTGGCATTAGGAAAGGCATCCAGCTGTAGAAACACTGCCTGATCAGATTGGGGCCTGGTGCAGCCTCCTGGCTTCCCAGACCCCAGTCGAACCATCCAACCCATGCCAGCATGGAAAACGGACGTTAAACATGACGATGAGATTATATATATATAAACATACATGCATATACATAGTTATATACATACCCAAATACATAGATATGTATATATAATTTCATTTGGCTGTTAATCTTGGAGTTTACCCTATTAAGTTCATTCAGAGGTCCAGGCTATCAGGTAGATAGTAATCTGGAGATTGTTTGTTTCATCAAACTCATGCCTGAAACTCCACAAATATCCACAGAGTTTCTATAGTCATAACCTAGGTGAATGGTGTAAGCAAGTCCTTTTATTACAGTAATTTACAATTGTTTTGTCAGAAATCAAACACATGAGTATTGCTTTTAATGCAATATCATATCATATGAAACTATTCATTCATGAGGTATTTTTAACTCAAATCAAAATTTGACTCTTCAGAATCATGTATAAAAGTTATTTGCAGAAGAAACATGAATTATCGATAAGTTATACATATATTGAGTTGGGCTTGTTTACATGGTTACATTTACATATTACAAACGAAACAAAAGAAACCCTGGTTGGATCTGACCAGTCAAGAATAAGGATGGATTGAAAAGGGAATAGAAAAACTCAAATGCAGAAAAGGGAAAGGAAAATTCTAGTTTTTAGACAATATAATAAAATTAACAGTTTTTGTCTCAAAAGGTACTTTATAGTAATGTTCTTCAAAGTCTTTTTTAGAACTCTTGGGGTATATTTCTTTCACCTGCCATTCAGTCAAGCAAATGCAGACTTACATTTGTAGTTTTATCAAGTGAAATCTTTTCGTCTGTTACATTATAGTAGTCAGCCAGATATTGGCACCCCAGGAGTCAGATGTCATTTAGCACAGAATACAGTGGCCACACACACAAACACACATACATGCCCAAACATACAGACAGACAAAAAAGAAATGGATCCCATTGATGCTTAATGGCATGTCCTACTTACCAACAAGTAAAAATTAAGTAAATAAATTTCTACACAATCTTACTTGTGCTTTTATGCACAAAGATGAAAAATTAAAAAGAAAAAAGGGAGAAAGAAAAATTTCCCTATCCTTCTTACATTCATTCTAATTGATTCACTCAAATTTCCCAATATATAAACTATTCAGTTACAAATATATAGATGCAGGTATCCTGGCACCCCAGCAGACACTCTCATAAAGATACTAGAATTAAAAAGTCTGTATTGTTTCAAGAAACTGCTTTCTCCTTAATATATGATTCATGTGCTCCTGATATCCTGTTTAGAAATCTTTGTAAAATGGGTTTTGGGTGGTGGTCAGAATAATTAATATCTCTCAAATAAATCATTTGTTTCGCATTTTTTGAAAGTTTTTTCCAAACTTATGGTAGCATCTCAAAATATTCTAAGAGTTCTATTAATCAGATTTTTTCTTTAGATAATAAAAATGCATAACTCTTCAAAACAAAGATTACATAACCTAGAATTTGTATTGTATAGATATGCAGTCCTTACCATAGACCAGGAATTGTTGAATAGAATTTTCCTTTCCATCAAATGCCAGATACGGTTATTATGTCTTTTGTTTATATTTCAAAATAATTATGTGATTAGGCCATCAATATTTGAAAAAAATCCACCACTGCAGCAACATGTCTATATTTGTTTCCCTTCAGTTCAAACAAAGCATTTATATATAAGGTTTTTATGGAGGCAGTCATTATCCAAAGGACAGGCTCCTCTATTTCTAAAATTACATTCTTCAACATTATTAATAGTATCATTACTTCTTGCATTACTAGATCTGTCTTCTTACGGTTATTCATCTTACAACTACTCCTAGATACAACTACTCCTATCCTGGTAGGGTTTATGTGGGTAGTGGATTACTACTTGTAACCTTAGGTATCCATAAGTTTTCAGTTGTCTTCCAAGTGCTTAGAACCCTCTTGATTATCCTTGCTATCCCTAAGAGACAAACTTTCTCTAGGAGCTCTACCAGGCATTCTATTTCAATCTCCTTCAGCCATTTGTCTATATCTTTGCTTACTGTTCCCAACATACCACATATCATAGTCACAACCTTTACTATTCTCATGCTCCAAATTCTTCCTATTTCAAATTTTCAGGGATTGTATATTTTTTTTTCCCCCATTCTCTTTCTTTACAATCCTGGAATTAAACAGGCATGATGGGTGAATTAGTTAGCAAATTCACTTATCTATAATTATGTCCAGTCTATTACTATTATTATTATTACTATTATTATTCAGGTGGTGAGCTGACAGAATCATTACTGCGCCGAGCATAATGCTTCATGGCATTTCATCTATCTTTACATTCTGAGTTCAAATTCCACTGAGGTTGACTTTGCCTTTCATCCTTTCAGGGTCAATAGATTAAGTACCAGTTGTACACTGGGGTCAATGTAATTGACTTAGCACCTCCTTGAAATTGCTGGCCATGTGCCAATATTTGAAACCATTATTATTATTATTATTATTATCATCGAGGTAGCAAGGTAGTAAAACTGACAGCATGCTTAGCAGAGTTTCATCCATCTTTATGCTCTGAGTTCAAATTCTGTTGAGGTTGACTTTGCCTTTCATTCTTTTGGAGGTCAATAAATAAATACCAGTTGAGCACTGGGGTCAGTGTAAGCAACTAGCCCACTTCCCTAAAAATTTCAAGTCTTGTGCCTATATAGTGCAAAGGATTGTTGTTGTTATTGTTACCCACATTGTATTACAAAACTAACAACACATTCAATCTTGCTCTATGTAATATTTTTCTCTAACTTTTTTCTCCATTCTTTCTTTCCTCTGTTATTGTATTCCTAATACAATTAATATTATAAGTATTACTATTAGGATTATTATTATTATTTCTGTCCTTAATATGATTATTATCACAATCCTTACTATTTGCAGTAATATTTCTAGGATCCCTACATTCCACACTGAGGACAGCAGCCAACATTGTTATTTGTCTGTCATCTATCAGATTATTACTCAATTCATCCACATTCAGTTGGGTTGTTTCTATATTATTGCTTGAATTGTTATAAATCTGGTTAAGTTTCCTATTATTCAATTTGAAAATATAATATTCTACATTATAAGATGTTGCACAAGACAGTTTCACCGTATCTGTTGAAGATGATATTTACTGGATCTAGGGAAATGTTTGTCCAACGCATTGAAAAACACTTGAGCAACTTTAAAGGAAATGTGGAGTTCAACTACCAGATCATACCAAAAATATTCCCTTTTTAACCAACATATCATTAAGGTGATCATTTCTGTCACTCTAACATCCATACTCATGCATGGTGGAATTTCCATTGAATCCAAAATTTACTTTCCTCTTCCTATAAGATGGGATTGAAGCTTCTACACAATGGAATTGTGTAGGATCAATATTTACACCAGTCTTTACCTTATTCTCATAAATTTTACTAGTCCTGTTACTGTTTGGTATGGCCTTATCAGTTACAGTATTCCTATAATTGTTATTATTCTGTTTGTTACTATCATTCCTATTCATATCAAATCCATCATATTTGTATTTCACTCTGTCGTGCTCATTGCTTTCTGGTTTCCATTGTTTCTTTCCAGTCTGATGGTTTTGTATTCATTATTATTTTTTGGTTCCATATTAGTGCTGTCAGGATGCATTTTTATCCAATAATAGGAATATAATTGATATTTTAACTATACCTAGCCTTAGATAGTGTGATGTTGTAATAATCCACATGTGAGTTAACGATGTTTTCATTTCCAGAAAGTCTAGATATTCTGTGGGACACACTACTAACTATTGCATCTATAACAGAGCTTGAATGATTTGAATTTCTATTAACATATGTTAATGACACGGTGATATAAACCAACATTCAGGTCTAATGAGATATCAAGGAAATTAGCCAGTCAGTAATTCTTTTCCATTGTTATGGATAACCTAAAGTTATTAAGGAACTTAGATAGTTCTTTTCTTTTTTTTTTTCCTATTTCTCTCTAGTTCCCATATCAGTTTATAATGAAAAGAGTGCCAGACCTACAAAGATCCCACCCACCACTAGTTTAGAAAATGAGGACTCCATTTGGAACAGAATGTATATTCTAATGAGATCGGTAACTTGTGCCAAGTCCATAGACCTCATTGTTAAGTCAAAATTATTCATTCTATCACTGCAGGCCCAGAGTGTTTCTTTATAGTCTATTAAAGTTTTACATATGTAAAATAGTATCAGTATCAGATTCAGATAAAATAGACTCCTTCATGGCAAATATTAAGGTTTTATTTGACTGTATTGGATTTACAGTGGTTAGAGCGTCGAGCTTACGATCGTGAGGTTGTGAGCTCGAATCCCGGACCGGGCTGCGTGTTGTGTTCTTGAGCAAGACACTTTATTTCACGTTGCTCCAGTTCACTCAGCTGTAGAAATGAGTTGCGATGTCACGGGTGTGAAGCTGTATCGACCTTTGTCTTTCCCTTGGATAACACTGGTGGCGTGGAGAGGGAAGGCCAGTATGCATGGGCGACTGCTGGTCTTCCATAAACCACCTTGCCCAGATTTGTGACTAGGAGGGTAACTTTCTAGGTGCAATCCCATGCTCAGTGTTGTGACCGAAGGGGGTCCCGGATCCCGGATTGGATTTACAGAAGAGTAGGAGCATCATACACAAGTTGTATGAATTTATTCTAAGCTTTAAAACCAGTTGATAACATCAAGTATATCTGACCATAATGTAAGTTTAATTTTAGATGCTGTAAAGTACTTTTTAAGACAGAAACTCAAGATTATACTTTATCATATTGTCTAGAAACAAGAACTTACCGTTCTCTTTCTTTCATTCTACATTTTTTATTCTTCTCCGGTCATCCTTTGTCTAAACTGGTCAATTCAAATCGGGGTTTGTTTTGTTTGACTTGTAATGTGTAAATGTAACCATGTAAACAAGCCCAACTCAATATAGGTATACATTATTGATAATTCATGTATCTACAGCAAATAACTTTTATGCCTGATTCTGAAGAGTCAAATTTTGATTTGTGTCAAAGATACCTCATGAATGAATAGTTTCAAATGTTATTCATAATATAGCAATATGCATGAGATCAATTTCCAATGAAACAATTGTAAATTACTGTAATAAAAGGACTTGCTCGCTTCATTTTCCTTGTTTATAGATATACATACATACATACATACATACATACATACATACATACATACATATATATATTATATATATATATATATATATATATATATATACACACACACATATATATATGTACATATATAGATACAGATATAGACTGATAGGTGTGTGTGTGTGTATCTGGGTATGTGTGTGTGTGTACAGGCATTGGTGTGGTTGTGTAGTAAGATGTTTGCTTCCCAATCAGAAGGTTCCAGGTTCAGTCCCACTGTGTTGTACCTTGGTCAAGTGTCTGCTTATCCTTCACCACTGCTTCACAAACCAGTGTTGATTTGCTGCCATGTCCAGGAAACAAAACCACAACCATAAGCCCAACATCAAAACCACCATGCTATATGGATTAACTTAAAATACCCCCTACCACGACCATGCACACACACATTAATTTAATAATCTGCAACTATCAAGTACTGTCAAGTGAATGACAGCTGTAAATGAGTGTCACTGTTATGCAAGCATTGTCAATCATTTCCAATATTCTGCAAAAACATGTCTGGCCATGAAGAAATATTAACTTGCTTTGAAACAGATGACCATTGGTGAAAGGAAGGGCATCCAGCCACAGAATATCTGCCTCATCAAATTCCATCTGAGCCATGCAAGCAAAGAAGAATGAACATTGAATGATAATGATGATGTATATATGTGCATGCACATATATTAAATATATATACATATAGGCGCAGGAGTGGCTGTGTGGTAAATAGCTTGATAACCAACCACATGGTTCCGGGTTCAGTCCCACTGCGTGGCATCTTGGGCAAGTGTCTTCTGCTATAGCCCCGGGCCAACCAAAGCCTTGTGAGTGGATTTGGTAGACGGAAACTGAAAGAAGCCTGTCGTTATATGTATGTATATTATATATATATGTGTGTGTATGTGTTTGTGTGTCTGTGTTTGTCCCCCTAGCATTGCTTGACAACCGATGCTGGTGTGTTATGTCCCCGTTACCTAGCGGTTCAGCAAAAGAGACCAATAGAATAAGTACGGGCTTACAAAGAATAAGTCCCGGGGTCGATTTGCTCGACTAAAGGCGGTGCTCCAGCATGGTCACAGTCAAATGACTGAAACAAGTAAAAGAGTAAAAGAGTAAAGAAATATACATAGTAGCTATGTAACATATAGTGTATATATATAGAGAGAGAGAGAGACACACACACACATACATATGCACATGCACACACAAGCAAACACATACACACACACACATACACGCGTGTGTGTGTGTATATGCATGACTGTGTATCTGCCTTTTATTTGTCTTCCATTTCTCTTCAGTTGCAAATAGTCAATCGTAGACTTAAAGCTAAATGTTAATATCAATTCCTGTTAAAGGGACAACAATCAATGTTAACCACAAAACAAAGGGATCCAAGATAATGGATCTGAATTGATAAACGGGGAAAAAAATATCTTCGTTATGCAATTTTCAGTTTATTTGGGCATTTAAATCATGATAAGCATGATAACCTATTGTTTTTTATTTCATTTCAATTTAGTTTTAACATATTTTATCTACCATTTACTTTTTCAATATTTCTCTCCTTTCTTTCTTTTTTGATGCAGGTGAGGTTTGTTACGCAATTTTATAGTTTTATATATTTTATATCAAACATTCACAAATTTTTCTGAATGCAGTTTATTTTTAATACACACACACACATACACATGGGAACATTACACTCGCACACATAAACATATAAATACATGGATATAGACACACAATTATATACATGTAATTGTTTGTTTGTGCATGTATGTGATAGCTTTAAAACTATGCATGTGCATTTGTATGTATATAAATATCTTAGTTTATAATATATAACCACAGATATAGACATTTTAAATATAACACACACACATTATACAGACATATATCATGTGTGCATGCATATATAATATATACTCATACATGGAGGCACATATAAAAAAAATTACCTGTATTTATATAAATATATGTTTGTGTAAGTCAATTTGAGAGAGAGAAAGACAACAGAGAGAAATTTATGTATCATATAAATAATTTATATATATATATATATTATATATATATATATTATATATATATATATATGTATATGTATGTATATATATACCACACATACACAAATGAACAAGCATAATTTCAATGCTCTCTCTTACATAAACACACATATGCTCAAACATACATTTATAGAAAACCCAGTTTATATGTGTGTATACACAAACACACAGATATATATCAGATATATATATATATATATTATATATATATATATATCATATAGCATGTCAGAATAAATTTTATCTAATTTCATTCTAAATTAAGCTAATTTAGGGAAATAATAAAATTAGATAACAGGGAAAAAATGTTGGAACTGTAAGTATTAGTGTTAGACAATTAGATTATTTTTCTCTCAAATATCCCTTTCAATTATTGCTTATTCTCTGCTAAACTTTTATCTCTTATTTGCAGGAAAATAATGAGTTGATTTTTTTTTTTTTTATGTGGTGGTAGTGGTGATGAACCTAGTATTATTTCTGTTGTTCTTTTATTCTTAATTCATTTATTTAGAAATATTGATTTCTTTTGATAAACCAGAAAGACCTCATACTTTAGAAAAGAATTGTGAAGTTGTGTGCTGCAGGTCTTTTCCTCAAAAGGCATTAACAGCATAATAGAAATGAACTGATTTTAGTTAGGAATCGAAATGGAATTGTGAATTCAGCTTACAGAGAAGATATCTGCCTGTTTCTTCTCAACACTTACTCCAATTTTTTAATTTATTTTTGAAATATCATTGTAGCATATGTGTTCTATGTACTGCAAATAATCTGTACTTAGTTTATTGAATGTAGAAGAGAGAAAGTTGCAATCAAATCTGATTGGATTTAAACACAAAATATAGAATGACAAAACTAGAAAGTGTTAGGCACTTACACTATGCTCTACAATTTCTGCTACTCCACTGTCATAAAAATAATTATTTTACATATAGGCACAAAACCAGAAATCTAGGGTAATGTGTTAGTCAATCCCAGCAACCTCAAAATATAACTGGTACTTTATTTTTGATGAAAGATGAAGTTGCACGATTTAAATTCAGAATGTAAAGAGCCAGAAAAAATGGTATTTGTTTTGACATTTTAATAATTCCACTAATGCACACTTCTTTATAATAATCCTTTCTACTATAGGTACAAGACCCAAAATTTGCAGGAAGGGGACTAGTCAATTACATCAACCCCAGTGTGTAATTGGTACTTATTTCATCGACCCTGGATCAATGAAAGGCAAAGTTGACTTTGGCGGAATTTGAACTCAGAATGTAAGGATGGACAAAATGCCAAAGCATTTTGCCTGGCATGTTGATGGTTCTGCCAATTCACCTTCTTACATTTCTTTATGATGATGATGATGATGATGATGATACAAAGAAATAAATGGAGAGTAAACAGATGAAAAGTTGATAGAAGATAACATTGAAAGTCAAAGGTTTTGAAGTGACATCTGGAGCAAAGACAAGGAGCACATGAAGGATGCTGAATGGTTGCAAGAACTGAAACAAACAGTGGTCTGTCCAAAACAGGTAGAACTAGTCATTTCAGTTAGAGAAGTGAAGGAAATCTGAAAAAAAAATGGGCAACTGGAAGGCCCCAGGACCAGATGGAGTTCAAGGCAACTGGATCAAAAGATTTGGAGAATGTAATGCTCGAATAGGTGACACAACTCATCACCTTTTTAAATGCCGACCAAGTAATACCAGAGTGGTTGAAATTAGGTAGGACAGTGCTGTACCAGAACAACATCAAAAAATGCTTTACGGTAGACATATACAGGCCAATATGTGGAAATTATTGACTGGAATACTTGCAGAGGTACCAAGGATCAACTCCTGGTAGACAAAACTGTACTTAGAGACTACAAGAGGAGGAAAACTAACTTAGTCATGTCATGGATCGATTATCGTAAGGCATATGATATGATCCCACATTCTTGGATTATGGAATATATGAACCAATTTGGTATTGCATTGAATGTTGAGTGATTGTTTGGAAAAATATGGCAAAGTGGAGGACGGAACTGACAGCATATGGAAGTTTAGAGACAATAGAAATCAGGAGAGGCATCTTCCAAGGTGACTGCCTGTCCTCACTGATCTTTGTACTGCGCTTGATACCACTAACACTGATTCTGAGGAAAGCAAAGGCTGGGTATGTATTCAAAAGCCGCCAACAAAAAGTCAACCACTTGTTATTCATGGATGACCTCAAACTTTATGATAAAGATGAATCCCAAGTCAATTCCCTCATTAATATGGTGTATACTTTTAGTGCTGATATCAGAATGGAGTTTGAACTGAAAAAGTGTGGTGTGTTAGTCTTAAAGAGAGGCAAAATCAAATGTATGGATGGGCTAGCAATACTGTCGGGGGAGGTAATGAAGCAGATAGAAGAGATGGGCTATAAGTACTTGGGGATACTGGAAATGGATAAATTGATGGAGAAAGAAATGACAGAAAAATTTAAGGTGGAGTACTTGCACAGACTGACACTGATCCTTAAGTTGAAATTAAACAGACGGAATAAGACTGAAGCTATCAAGACCTGGGTGGTTTCACTACTTAGATATGGAGCAGGGGTAATCGCATGGACAGTAGATGAACTAAACAGCTTAGATAGAAAGACAAGGAAGTTACTAACCATATGGCATATTACCAGTCAATGTATGCCACTAGCCCAGAAAGAATATAAGAGATGTTATGACAATATAGCAAGGATTGTCCATTGGACACTTTGCAACAAGTATGGACTTGATAGAGCAAAAAAGTGGTAAGAACATAAAGCCAAAAATGATAATGCAAAGAGCCTACGGGATTTTATGGTTCAGTGCAACCATGAGATAGAGAATAGGAAACCAGACATAGTGTTACTTGAGGAAGAAAGCAAACCGTGCTGGATCATAGATATAGCATGCCCAGCTGACAACAAGGCATGCAATAAGGAAGAAAGAAAAGTCGACAGATATCACAAGTTAGCTTGGGAGGTTAAGCAGTTGTGGTCACTGAAAAAGGTGATAGTAGTACCATTAATTGTCGGAGCCCTGAGAACAGTGAGTAAAAATCTTGAGAAGTACATGGAACAAATAGGGGCTGCAATAAGGGTGGAGCACTTGCAGAAGACAGCACTGCTTGGAACCGCTCGAATACTCCAGCTGGTGCTTGAAAAATAAGGGGTGTTACCTTAGTTCACGTGTAGTGAACAGCTGACACCATAGTACATCTCCAGCATTAGAAGTCGTGCAAGGACAATATAATAATAATGATAATAATAATAATGATAGTTTTTAATTTAGATACAAGTCCAAACATTTTGGAGGGAGATGGCTAGTAGATACCATCAACTCCAGTGCTTAACTGGTACTTTAGTTTATCGATCCTGAAACTAGCAAAGCACAGTTGGCCTTGGTAGGATTTGAACTCAGAGCATAAAGAATTGGAAGCAACATTGCCAGGCATTTTGCTCAATGCTTTGATGATTCAGCCAGCTTGCCATCTCCATGGTTTTTGCATTGACATTAAATCATAAATTTATAAGAGTTGAGCACTGCCATTCATCAGTGAAAAAATAGCCTTTGTCTTTGCTATAGTTAACATTCTTAAGAAGACCAATATTAGTGATTGAATCAACTAGTATATTACTGGTCCAGATTCTCTTAATCCCAGTGCTCAAATGAAGTGCTCAGTCACTCTTCATTAGTTAGTATGATTTGAACTCAAAACCATTTGATGTTCAGTTTGACGATAAGAAGTCAGAAACATTAGATTCCCATCAGTATCATTGTTATTGTCTTCAACTCAACCTTCACTACCATTATTGCAATCAGTTCTATCATCTTTATTTATCATCATTCATTATCACCATCATCATCATCATCTCTGCAGTTAAAAATATGATAAATGTCATCATTATAATCCTGATTCTAGCAAAATCACCATCAAACCTTCATGATCGGTATCTTCACCAGCATCTTGCTTCTATTTGTCCAACTCATGCATCAAAGGCTGGTGAAACAAAAATAACAATTCTGTGACAATAACCTTGACTAATTAGATGGGTCACAGATTAACAGTTCTTGAGAAGTTTTTATCGATTTCTGTCCTATTGAAGTTTCTGTAATCATGTGGACATGAACGAACTTCATCTTCAGCTGCTTCTTATTTCCTTCTATTCCTGACGTTGAGTCTTGGTTCCTTAGGAAGATGGTGACCATCGTAGTAACTATTTGCCTGTCTAATTACATTGTATTAATTATCAGCTTTGCTAAGGTTCTGACATCTTTATTTTTTTTTTCATCCCACCTAAGCCAAACAATTAAGGAAATAATTACCAGTAGTGTGACGATGATGTAACAGTTAAGTTCATAGCAAACTCAGTAAGTGAACCAGTTTTAATTCTTGATTAAAACCAATTAATTTCATTTCACTTTTGATGCTGTTGCCCTCAAGAAAAGCATTTATATTACAGTGCTTTCATACAGTTGGCCTCTGCTTAAGCAAGAACTCACTTACTTATAATTTGCTCTCTCACAGCATCGAAGATCGGAGCTTTGCATTAGCTAATAATACATTCCCAGTAAAGACATCCCTCAACAACAGAATCTTTATGCAGCAGCTCAGCCTGCTAGATTTAGCAACTATATCTCCCTCAAATCACATCACAGTGTCATAAAAATGATTGACACACTGTTCTGAATGTCTCTAAAAAGATGGGATGACCACAGTTGGAATGGTTTCAATCATAGTATCAGGGTTAGTCTTAGGCTAGACAATATCTGTCAATTCCTTTTAGGCTCTCAGTTCCTCTCTTTTTTTTTTAGGTCATGTAAGGAAAAATAAGATTTTGTTAGAATACAATGTTGAAAGGAATGTCAGTCAATCAATCATGTAAGAAGTTTTAAATATTATATTATACTCGTTATTTGTCTGTTTTTATCTTTGTATCCATGTAACATTTCAGCACAAACACAGTCTCATTGCTACATAAGGCTATATAAGGCTATATAAGGCTATATATGGCAAGTGGAGCATGGCATTGAAGCTGGTGCCTAAGAGATATAATTCTCTCATCAATTTTTAACAACAAAATTCAATTTTCTTTTTCAAAAGAAATTCAAATTAATTATAAATTTAATTAGTTTGAGTTAAGTCTAAAACTAAAAAAAAAAATCATAATTATTGCATTTGATTTTTATTATACAACTCCAAAGTTATACTACAGTGAAATAAACACAACACAGATTAAGCATCATAATACAGAGGATAATCAAGGAAAATTAAAACTGAACAACTATAAAGAAAATTCCTTATAAATTCAATATAAGTTTTTAAAAAAAGTTGTCATTTTGACAGCATGAATACACTAATTACTATAATTTATAAGTTATCTGTCTGTGGGCTGAGTTTTTTGATTCTCAGTAATACATTAGTTAATTATTTAATGCCCTTAAGAAATAAATTAATATTTTACATTATCACTGGAGCTCCACAATAAATTTGACTACTCAAGCATACAAAAATTAAAATCAACATCCTGATTATTACTCTAATCATTACAAACAAGCCCCATAAACCATCAGGTCATACAACATCTATTTGAAGACTTTGTTTAGATACACTTTGCGAATGTATCTAGAGCCAAACATATCCATCTTGAAAATGCACCACAAAGGATTTAGAACTCAGTATTACAACCTAACAGTAGATTTGTCATTATCTATAGTGTCTACAAAGATCAGAAGTGATTTACCATAGGACCTATTAACAATTAGATGGATGGAGCCAACAAAAATGTCATATCAATGCTCACAGCCCATTATTTTTAGTGGAATATGAACAGCTGACTTTTCAGCTGAGAAGCGAGCATCCTATTAATCTAGCAAAATATTATTTCATCTTCCACCCACAACTGTCATTATTTTCTATCATAAATTTTCACAATCAAGTGAGCCAGTCCTCGTCTCCTCTTTTCATAATATTAAGAAAAAGGAAGGA
Organism: Octopus sinensis; assembly: GCF_006345805.1. NCBI lineage: Eukaryota > Metazoa > Mollusca > Cephalopoda > Octopoda > Octopodidae > Octopus > Octopus sinensis. The sequence goes on along the minus strand of NC_043007.1, from coordinate 4,040,129 downwards.
TAAATGTTCCTGTTTAGAATATCAATGTAAAACATGTGACTTTTTCCTACGGAACTCAAAGCTACAAAACAACAAATAACTCATTAATTATTCAGTGTCACCATGGTTTACAATAATGAATAATTCACCCTCAACACAACCTACATGCAAGTAAAATATAGCAAATTCGAATCAAGGACTTATTACTAATAGCAGCCAAAACTTTCTCAAATCATAATCTTAAATATTGGCTATATCAGACAAGATAGTTCCTGATGTACAAAAAGATGCGGTCTTTTTGCTGTAACCATACCAAAAGCACAACGCACTTACAGATGGAACATTTGATCATAATCTGCTCACTTAGGGCTGATCTGAGCCAAACAACAGCAATGACTATCTACTCACATCTGAGTGAACTGAATATCAACAGTTAAGTCAGTGAGATCATCAGAACACAAATAATAAAATACTATTTGCAAGCTTCTTACCTGGATCTCTAGCACCTTGCCAACTCATTTATTTACACTGTTTCATTGTTATAGTGACATAGACAACACAAAACTGAACTGAATGTTTCAGCTATTCAAAGTTTTGAAATGTTCTTACTCTGGTGTGAGTTGAAATTACACTAGAGTGTAATTCAACCAGTTGAATCCTTATCAGAAAAATATAGGGGTTAAAAAAAGGTTATTTCATCTTGTCTCCCCAGCAACATATATTTATGCACTTCCTCAATCAAAATTATAATTATGAGTGAATTACATGGTTACATATATTTTTGAAATGCTATCTGACTTGGTTTTGTAAGATTCAACTACATATCATCAATATCGTTTAACGTCTGTTTTCCATGCTGGCATGGGTTGGATGGTTTGACTGAGGTCTAGAAAGCCAGCGGCTGCACCAGGCTCCAATCTGATATGGTAATGTTTCTACAGCTGGATGCCCTTCCTAATGACAACCACTCTGAGAGTGAAGTGGGTGCTTTTTACATGCCACCAGCACAGAGGCCAGTCAGGGGGCACTGGCATTGACCATGTTCAGATGGTGCTTTTTACATGCCACCAGCACAATGGGGCAAACAGTTTCCTTTTAACAAACAAATGTATACTATAAGGTAGTTGGGAAAATGAGATAATACGACCTTTGTATCTTCCCTATGACATTAATTGTGGAAATTAAAGAAATTCATGCCAACTTCAAACTGAAAGTATCAAGGTGTCTTCACCTTTCAGGTGTTCATCATTACCTCTTCAGCATCTACTATGATTTGATGTTGGTCATGGATTTTTTACGTGTTATCTTTTTCAATTGTTATTTGTGTGGTTGTGTTATGGTAAGGTTAAGCTTCAATGTATTGTTGTTAGCATTGTGGCTAAGTTGTTATTAGAGCATTAACCCTGGGCTGCTGCAGGTGTTGTTAGTGCATTGTGACTAAGCCACAATACCTGTTGTTAGTGTTATGCAACAGAACTATTATAAGGCTCGTTAGTGTATCGTTAATGGGTTGTTACAGCAGTTGTTAATGCATTGTTGGGGAGCTGCTATATCTGCTGTCAGTGAGGTTTGAGTTACCTCTGATTAGTGTTTTTCTCTCTTTTACTCCAATCATGTTGTTTCTGTATGGCTCAGTCATTGACGCAGCCATATGTTTTCAAGCCCAGTTTATAACATCAGTGATAAAAATGGACGTAAATCTGAATCATTAGTACTAAATTAACCAGAGGAACAAAGCCAAGGTTCGGCAAGATAACGAAACACCAGTTTCACATTACTGTTTACCGCATTCAGTCATTGCACCATCTGCTATCTTATTTACAACATTGCTTATTGTGTCATTCAGTTCCATTGATAATCTCTCATATAATGATTTGAATATCTTTAACCAATAGCAAAGAATGCTATCAGGGCCTGGAGCTTTCCAAATGAGTATTTCACTCCACTGCTTATTTACCATCATCCCTTTTAACATGTATATTCTCCTGCTTATTGATTTTTATTCCGTTCCTAAGTCTTTTTCATCACTCAGCTTCAGTATTTTGAATCTGTTCTTCATTCCGAAATTTCTCGCTAAAACTTCTAATTTTCTCAAGCATTTGGTATGACCTTGATTCACATTTCAATTCACCTCCTTATATATTCCCTTTCTGATCCATATTGAACGTACAGTTCAGTTTATTACTGGTTTATTTATTTGTTTGTGTCTTTTGATCTCAGATGTTTTTGCCAAAATCCTCTATTACCTTTGTTACATCTCCCCTTTTTAAGCTAGGTTTTCTTTTTAAATCAACATACTTCACGTGGGATTTCAGCTGACCTTTCTTTTGTCTTTCTGATAAATTTACATCAGATCTTAATATTTTTATATCCCCTTTGTATTCTATTCCACCATGATTCTTGCATCTCAATCCCACTTGTGATGTCTTTCAAGAGTAATCCATTCACCATATATGTATTAGTTGCTTTTATGAAATTGTTGATTTATATAATGTTTGTGTTCACATGATGGATAATTTTATTTACTGTTTTTGGTTCTCTCTTCCTGTTTAGCCCTATCAATATTAATTCTTTTCTGCACCAAGATCTTTCTTTCCCATGATTTGAACAATTTTCCTCGGTGCCTGTTGATCTTCTTCACCTAATCCATTACAATCATTCAACAATGTATTTCTTCCCTCTTCTGCCTCTACATCAGATTCAACCTGTTCATTTCTCTGAAAATTAACTCACCTTCATTCCCTTCAGATGCAAAAATTTCCACCTAATTGCTTCAAGTTCAAACCAGTAAGACACCAAGTTATGCTCATTGCTCTAGCTTAGACACAAATTCTTTGCTTGGTAGCATCAAACAAATCTCTCACTTGTCAATCTTTATTCTTTCACTGTCTTCACCCTCTTACTGGTACACTCTGCTTATTTCTAGATTGTTTTAATAGTACCATTCCATAAGAGTTTACTACCTCAACAGCTATGACCACCATATTCATTTAATTCCTAGAAATTACTTGTTCTATCTAAAATAACAAACAGAAATGTAGCAAGCGGTGCGCTTTCCAACTACATGGTTTCTTGTTCAGTCCCACTGCATGGCAACTTGGGCAAGTGTCTTCTACAATAACCCTGGATTGACCAAAGCCTTGTGAGTGGATTTGGTAGACAGAAACTGAAAGAAGCTTGTGTGTGTGTGTCTTTGTGTTTGTCCCCCATCACCACTCACTACTTGTGAACCAGTGTTGGTTTGTTTACATCTCCATAACTTAGCAGTTTGGCAAGAGAGACTAATAGGATAAGTATCATCCTTAAGGAAAAGACTAAGTACTGAGGTTGAATTGTTTGACTAAATCTTTCAAAGCTGCACTCCAATGACTGAAGCAAGGAAAAGATAAAAAGCATTTGTATTGTTTGAAACTAGTATTACTCTGAAGAAATACTTGGTTTCAAGTCTTCATTTTCCAGTTAACACTTGGACATAAAGATGCCATAACCACAGCTGTCACTCACAAGCCAGTATGATTTGGTGAAATATGCTCAGATTCAACAGAATACTGAGAATATGGCAGCTGAAGAGAGAGAGATGGGACAGCAGCCCCAGTATATAACTGATGCTCATGGGTAGCTGAGCAGACTGGAACAACCTGAAATGATGTGCCTTACTCAAGGACTCAATACACCCCTGGTCCAGAAATCAAACCCATGGTTTTATGTGATCATGAGCTCAATACCCTAATCACTAAGCTATGTACCTTACATAAAATCAATGGGGAGGATGAAAGGTGAAGTCAACATAAATATGATTTGAACTCAGAATGTAAAAGTTCATAACTGAAGGCTAAAAAATATTTTGCCTGACACTCTACAGTCTGCCAGTCTGCCAGTCTACCCTGGCACCAATAATGATAAATTAGGGTTCAATGCAGAAGCGGTCAAATATAATCAAAGCAGGTGTAAATTCTAAATAGTAGCTCTATATCCAGTTTAAAGAAAATCAAACAGCCCCAGTTAAAATGTAAAAATAAGGTTAGTCATATATATCCTGGAATTATTAGTATGTTGAGAGTCTTCACACAGCTGCCTGGTATGAAATCCTGTCAAACAAGTCAGAGAGGGAACTATATTATAGATCAAGACAAGCTAAATGGGCGTAATTTTTTAAAAAATATAGATGAAGCATGCTGACCTGAGAGATATATCAATTCCTTGTATGACTTTCAAGAATTAGACATGTACAAATGCAGGAGTGGCTGTGTGGTAAGTAGCTTGTTTACCAACCACATGGTTCTGGGTTCAGCCCTACTGTGTGGCACCAAGGGTAAGTGTCTTCTGCCATAGCCTCAGGCTGACCAAAGCCTTGTGAGTGTATATGATAGACGGAAACTGGAAGAATCCTGTTGTGTGTGTCTGTGTGTATATGTGCATGTTTGTGTTTGTTCCCCCACCATTGCTTGACAACCGATGTTGGTGTGTTTACATTCCCGTAACTTAGCGGTTTGGCAAAAGAGATGAATAGGATAAATACTAGGCTTACAAAGAATAAGTCCTGGGGTCAATTTGTTCGACTAAAGACCGTGCTCCAGCATGGTCACAATCAAGTGACTGAAACAAGTAAAAGAATAAAAGAATAAGCACTTAGAAAAAGAAATACCAAAACTCTGACAGCTGGAAATAGTAATAAAACTAAATAGATATTAGTAACAGAGGCAGTGTTAGCACCAAGAGGAAATATTTAACCCCACTTAAATGTGGAAGTTGTGTTAGAACAAACTATCCTAGGCTAGAAATATATAAAAGAATGCATTTTGGACCAAAAGCCAATACAACAGTATCTCTCATGGTATCTACCACAGTAGAGTTTGATCTAACAGAACATCCATGTTTAAATGTGGTTAAATATTACTTCTCAGTAATAATATGAAAAGTAATTATCACACAAGTTAATGAAGAAAAAAAGGTAATGACTATTGCAACAGAAAATAGTTGGCAATTGCAAGTTAATCAGAATTTTTTTTAAATAAATAAATTTCAGGGCAGCATTACCCACATTCTTCATATAACACTGGCATGAAAAGCTGATCCAAAGATTGTGTCTATATTATTGCAAATGTCTTGTTAAAGGTTTTATTTTAGCTTTGCCAAGTTAGCAGCAGAGGTGGATGCTCTGAGAGCATAGCTGTGAGAATGAGATTAGGCTGTGACAGCTGAGGACATGCGTAGGCTTGAAAGAAATGAAACTAGTGTGCTTCGCTGGATGTGCATGTTTGACAGAGCGTAAGCATCTTGAGAGAAAAGTTAGGCATAAGAGACATCAGATGCAGTGTGCAAGAGAGATGACTGCACTGGTATGGTCATGTGATGCATATGGATGAGGACAGCTATGTAAAGAAGTGCTGATCTCTAGCTATGGAGGGAACCTGTGGTAGAGGTAGACCCAGGAAGACATGGGACAAGGTAGTGAGGCATGATCTTTGAACTTTGGGCTCACAGAGGCAATGACTAGTGACTGAGACATTTTCCGATATGCTGTACTGGAGAAGACCCGACAATCCAAGTGAAATCATAGCTGTGGCTGATGCCGGTATCATGTACCTGGTACCCATGCTGGTATCATGTACCTGGTACCCATGCTGGTGGCATGTAACAAGCACCTTTCAAGCGTTGGTCCTCATGGAGGCAAAGTGGCTGAGCTCCTTTTGAGTGTTGGGCCTCACAGAGGCAATGACCTTTGACATAATGGCAAAGGTCTTAAGAAAAAGACTTATCAAACCAAGTAAAATTGCAGTTGTGGCAGATACTGGTGTCACACAAATGGCATGTAAAAGCACCCATTACACTCTCGGAGTGGTTGGTTGTTTGGAAGGGCATCCAGTCATAGAAATCATACTAAATCAGACTGGAGTCTAGTGCAGCCTTCCAGCTTGTCAGCCCTGGTCAAACCATCCAACCCATACCAGCACGGACAATGGATGCTAAATGATGATGATGATGATGATGATTGCCTACTTATTCCATACATACATAACTCATAACATGCTAGTTTTCACTTGACATGTCACATCTCCAGATGATAGCCCAGTAAGTGATGAATTACAAACAACGAATTAGAGTGAGTAAAACAAGCAAAATAATAATGTCTCTATGTAACTAGCTACACAGCTCTATGTTTATTGGGGAAGGGAAATAAGATCTTGTGACATCCACACCTTTCTTAAAAGTATTAACAGTAGAATACATTGAACGCGAGAAAGAAACCAATTTGCAGTCTCACTTTGTTGGAAGCTTCCTTCCTTCTCTACAGCTCTCTATACAACAATAAGTGATATCTCATGATTTCATGTTTCACTAAATTTTGTATATGAATGACATTCATTAAATTGTTGATCAAATTGACTCTAATATATTTGTTATATTATCAACTCCTGAGAGTTGAAAGGTAAAGTTAAATCTAGCTTTTAATCTCTCTGTTATTTCTGATAATTGTAATGTAGAAGTTCCTCACATGGGCATAATGGATGTCGTTCCAGGGAAAGAGAAGTTGACATTGTGACATTCATGCTTTTCCAATACATAAGCAGTACAAGTAAAAACAGTGTTCAACCCAGAATCAAAATAGATATGTATCTACAAGTGAGTGCAAGTGAGAGAGAGAGAGAGGTGGAGGAACAAGAGAAAGAAGGGAAAAGTGCATGCGTTTCTGTTATATATATATATCTGTGTATATATTTGTGTATATTCTATCAAAGATAAAATCTACGATGCAGTGTTCAGTGAATATCTCTAGAAAATTGTAGAAAGCTAATGAGATATTTCAGATAGATTTGTTCAGTTTCTTAAGACTCTATTTTTAAGATATAATAAGATTTCCCATAAGAGATGCCACTGTTTATTGAATATCTCTTCTCTACAATTGAATGGCGAATGAACACAGGTTGTGTATCTAACATGTTAATTTAATGCATGGAGTAAAACTAAAATTGCAATGTGAAGGTATAATCATAAACGCTCGTGTTTATCAAGATGCTTCTGTAGTAACGGTTGATTGAAATAATTGACACTTCTTACTAGCAATGTTTTATTTATATTACAGCAAAAAGAAAAACAAATACCAGGTTTTATGCTGTGGGGCTTAAATGTAGTTAATACATATTATTTTGAAGAAATTGGCACAAATATATCCAAAGACCAAGTCTTTGGTGATGAGATGATAATAAAAATAATGTTTTCTAACAAAGACACAAAAACCGTAAAGTTTGGAGAGAATGAGATGCAGATAATTATAAAAGCCTCTTGGTTCTTAATTATTTTATTGATTCTGATTGGATGAGGAGTAAAGTTGTTCTTTGTGCATCAACAAAACATAAAACTGTATCTAAAAAGCACAAAGTATTTTGTCCATCAAGTTACCAATTATATACTACTAGTCAACGAGGTAATTCCTTCATTGGCACATGGCCACAAATTTTAAAGAAGGAAACTGAGTCAGGTATACAGAAGGTATTAACTTTGGTAGAAATCTACAAAACTGTAGAAAAGAAGTTTAGTTAACTGAACTGACCCTTGTACAACACTGGTACTTACTTTATGAATCCTTATAAATTAAAAGTGAAGTTGACCCTAGCAAAATTTGAATTTGAAGCATAATACTTCATGCTGATAGCTCAATATTTTCATATTTATACAAATAATAATAATAATTCTTTCTACTAGAAGCACAAGCTCTCAAATTTGGGGGAAGGGATAAAGTCAATTACATCAACCCCAGTGCACAACTGGTACTTATTTAATCGACCCCCCCCCCCAAAAGGATGAAAGGCAAAGTCAACCTTGGTAGAATTTGAACTCTACCAGATCACAGCCTTAACAATAATAACTAGCACTATGACCCGGCGTTGCCAGGTCATAGTGCTAACCGTGAACTATAAAATTACTTTTTTCAGCTTATTAAACTTCGATATAGGAAAAATTTACAGCCTTCTGCACCAATAAACCACTATTGTTCCTGAAAGTTGATTTTTTTACACCTTCTACAGACTGCTTGAAGCTTACTAACTTCCTACATCTGGATCCTTGGACCCTACATTTATACATACATACATACATATATATATATATATATATATCATCATCATCATCATCATCATTTAGCGTCCGTTTTCCATGCTAGCATGGGTTGGACGGTTCTACTGGGGTCTGTGAAGCCAGAAGGCTTCACCAGGCCCAGTCAAATCTGGCAGTGTTTCTACGGCTGGATGCCCTTCCTAACGCCAACCACTCCGTGAGTGTAGTGGGTGCTTTTTACGTGCCACCCGCACTGGTGCCAGACAGAGCTGGCAAACGGCCACGAACAGATGGTACTTTTTATGTGCCACCGGCACGAGGGCCAGGCGAGGCTGGCAATATATATATATATATTTATACATGCATGCATACATACATACATATATGAACCACACTTTTCTCTGTCCAACCACTACCAATATATAGTCAATTACATCAACCACAGTGCTCAACTGGTGCATGTTTAATCGGCCCCCAAATGAATGAAAAGCAATGCTGATCTTGACAGCATTTGATCTCAGAACGTAAAGACAAGCAAACTGCCACTCAGCATTTTGCCTTATGTACTGAGCCGTCTTCATTATTGCCACTTAATAAGAATACAAGAACAAAAATAAGAGGAATGATTTATTAAAAAAAATGAAATGGAAACAGAAATTGTAAATATCTCTACTTGGAATAAAATTTATTAGTTATACAGAGAATAAATAATGCAATACATCTGCATTAACAGAGGGAAAAGATGTTGTAATTTATCTCTAAGGTAACTGTGTTTGTTTGGAAAAGGAGAGATATATTGAAAATCTTTGCCATTATAAATTCCAACGTCTCGACAAATTAATAACAAAAGTAATAAAAACATTTGTCTGCTGTAGCCATTTTGAGCTATTTCAGAGACTGAAAAATTTTGTTTTCCTAATTCATAAATACAAGATGACAAAAAAGAATGGGAAAAAGAGATCCAAATAGAAGATCAAGAAGATTGAGAACATCCAGTGTTATTGCCAAGACAAAAGGTTTACGTCCTCCAAAATGAACAGCTTACATTGATTATTGATAGAAACATACATACTCGTAAAAAATCTGGTTCTCATGTACCTAAGTATGAGCATTTTTGACTGCTTGTTTAGACAACCTCTTGCAATCATCTTGACCTTGTACCAGTTCTCATATGAGAAAAAGAAGCTTTGCACATTATCATCATCATTATCATCTTCATCATTTAGCGTCCGCTTTCCATGCTAGCATGGGTTGGACGGTTCAACTGGGGTCTGGGAAGCCAGAAGGCTGCACCAGGCCCAGTTTGATCTGGCAATGTTTCTACGGCTGGATGTCCTTCCTAACGCCAACCACTCCATGAGTGTAGTGGGTGCTTTTTACGTTCCACCAGTACAGGTGCCAGACGAGTCTGGCAAACGGCCATGATCGGATGGGGCTTTTTATGTGCCACCGGCACGGGGGCCAGGCAAGGCTGGCAATGGCCACGAATGGATGGTGCTTTTTATGTGCCACCGACACGGGGGCCAGGCGAGGCTGGCAGGTTCTAAAATATGGAATGCATTACTAGCATCCATTAAAAAATCTTATAAAATTTCAACTTCAGAAAAGAAACTGAAACCATTTTTTGAGCTTCTAATCCAGAATATAGTATTCAACTTTGTGCATCTGAACAATAGTCTTAGAATAATCAACAATGTAATGAACAGCTATGCACTGTAAATGTTTACCGATGGAAAGTATGTTCTTATATAAATTCCATAATGAGCATTGTATAGCTAATTTGACTTGGGTGGCTGGTTTCATACGTTAATTGCATGTAATTATTTCCACTTATGACCATAATGATAACCAAACAGGTGACCAAATTGACAGCATGGTAGACAATCCACCCAAAACTCAATCATTTGTTTGTTTGCACTGTGCCAAACCACAGCCTACCAGCAAACAAACAGAACACATACACTGAGTCTGTCTGGTCGATAGTTACAACACAAGCACTACATCTAATTCATATTTAGTAGTATGTATCATTGCGGCATACCAGTTATACTATTTGTATACAGTCATAGGCTCTCTATATATATCAACAATAATAATAAGGATCATTATGAAGTTGCATAGCATTAGTTTTAATTCTTTATATATATATATATATATATATATATATATATATAATATATATATATACAGCCTTACATAGACCTACGCATGTTTCCACTGTAGTGATTAGGAACTGTTACAATTGCAGCACTACTATAATATCAGTGTAGTTTCTTCAGGGTCTTTACTTACTATCCTTTGATTTAACATTATTTACATTTGATAGATATTTGTCCTCATCTTGCTTGTTGTTAACACAATGTTTCGGCTGATATACCCTCCAGCCTTCATCTGGTGTCTTGGGGAAATTTCAAACCTGAGTTCTCCTTCCTAAGGTATTTTTCGAAGTTATTATTATTATTATTATTCAAGTCACTGCCTGGAATCGAACTCGGAATCTTGGGTTAATTGCCTGCACTCTTAACCAATATGCCATATGCCTGTGGTGTAGTGGTTAAGAGTGCAGGCTACTAACCCCAAGATTCCGATTTTGATTCCAGGTAGTGACCTGAATAATAATTGATGATAATAACAACAACAACAACAGTAGCATACTTACTTTATTATTTACTCTTTTTACTGATTTATATCTAGATAACAACATCAAACTACTCATTCAAAATCTTAATAAAACCAAAATAATCGACACTTTATCTAAAAAAAAATAAAACTCCCTCACCCCACTACAATCAACACTTAAATATTTTAATCTTATAAATCTAAAAATTAATATATACCATAAACGTAGCTTCCACTCTAATCAAAAATTCAGCAACAATAATATAATAATTCCTATCAATATTCCTATAAACAAAAAGAACACAGTGTGAATAACGGACTAGTCAAAACTATTGAAAAGGTTGCAAAACGCAATTAAAATTCTAGAAAAATAAATGAGTGGAAATTTTACCAGTGAGTGTGTTAAATTATAAGGCACTAAAAGAGAGTGACTCTCCCCAGACATGACAATATATATATGGTGTTTGTATTATGAGTGTTGTTGGTTAGAGTAATTACATTTAATCATAACAAAAGAAAAAAATTGCCAAAATTCTTGCTAAATGAAGAAGTTGCCAAAAATGTACCCAACTGTTGCAATTGTAGTAGCAAACATCATGAAGATGTTACAGCAGGATTGGAAATCTTGGAGTGAGATATGGAGAACATATCGTATTGCAGACCCATCCAACATGTCAACAGAAAAAAGAAAACAGTCCAACGACGATAATGATGATGACAACGACAATGACAATGGTGGCCACTGACGCCAATACTATCATCATCATCATCATCAATACCTCCTCCAACCATTTTCTCCAATTTCTTTTTCTATTGATCCCAGTGCAGTGACTTAG